>NC_056750.1:280239622-280539622 GCF_019279795.1 Protopterus annectens | reverse complement strand
GTGTTCTTACCATACGTTGTGGTGAATCTAATCTTAGAATTACATCTAGATTTAGATAAGGCTGAGTTTGATGAATTTCTTGAACATGCCCATTTTGAGTGCATCATTGATGAACAAACCCAAAACCATCTTAAAGTTGCTGAACCCTCTGTACCCTACCTTTATCTGCTTCCCGAGGTGCACAAAAGCCTCCACAACCCCCCGGGAAGACCTATTGTGTCGGGTCGTGGCTCACTTACTGAGTCTATTTCTGTGTATCTTACTAGATATTTAAAACCCCTGCTTAAGGGTGTAAGAGCCGGAATAAAAGACACAATGGAATTTCTTAACATCATTAAAAATTCCCGATTGGAGGATGGGTGGTTCTTGTGCACCTTGGATGTGACATCGTTGTACACCAGTATCCCTCATTGGGTCGGACTTATGGCGCTGGAGTTCTGGCTTATGGAACTCAAGTTATATAGCACTGATTTCAACAGGTTTCTGTTGAGATTGGTGGAGCATGTTTTGACAAAAAATGTTTTTCTTTTCAATGGTCAGTATTATTTACAGATCAGAGGGACCGCAATGGGGGCTGCTTTTGCCCCCATATATGCGGATCTCTTTATGGGATTTTGGGAACATCAAGTCATATAAGATAGAAGTCATAACATATATATATGGATGAGATGGATATTTGGTGTAGGTACCTGGATGACTGCTGGATGGTTTGGAAGTCTGACATGATTTATTTAAACGAGTTTGTTAGTTATTTAAATGAAAACAAATGGGGAATTTGATTTACTGTGGAAGCCAATAAGAGCTCCATTTCTTTTTTGGATGTGTTAGTTACTAATGAGCCAGATGGCACATTGGCTAGCATGGTTTACAGAAAGCCCCTCCATTCAAATTCATTATTACATGCCTCCAGCTGTCATCCAGGTCACATTACGAGTAACATCCCCAAATCCCAGTACATGAGGAACAAGAGAATTTGTTCAAGAACAGTTGATCTTGAGTTATGCAATCAAGACCTCACCAAAAGATTTATGGAACGAGGTTATTCAGAGAGTCATCTATCTGAGATTAAACATCTTGTAGATACGATGCCTAGAGAGCAGTTAATGACCTATGGTGAATCTAAATCTAGATGTAATTCTAAGATTAGATTCACCACTACGTATGGTAAGAACACCAAATTTTTGATTGGGGTCATTAATAAATATCGGGACATACTATTTGCTGAATAACATCTGGCAACCATATTAGAAGATAGATGCAAGTTCTCTTATAGAAAGGGAGTCACTCTAGGGAGACATTTTAATAATTTTAAGAAATATCCACCCATCCAGTTGTATGATAAAATACAAAAGACCATTGGGGGGTTTACATCATATGGATGTTACCCCTGTGAACATTGTACCTTCTGTAAGTATGTACTCAAAACCAAAGAATTCTCAAGCAGAAATACATCCAAAGTCTATGAAATCCGTAGATTGTCTAATTGTAGCAGTTGTTGAGTGATTTACCTTGCTGAATGTCAATGTTCAGCTTTTTATATAGGCCAGACATCTCGGCCCTTTAAACCTAGAATTTCTGAGCATTTGAGCAATATACGAAACAAGGTAATCACCAATACACTGTATAAACATGTTCAGGTTCATAAGACAGAGAGATTTTCATTCACCATCATTGACAGAATTGTTGGTTCTAAATTCTCCAAGAACAAATGGCATGATATTTTTAATAAAAAAGAAAGATCTTGGATCATTAATCTGGGTGGTTTATTCCCCCCAGGTTTAAATGACCATTTATAAATATTGATCCAGTTTTATTTGAATATAAGAATATATAGATCTAGTTTCATTTGAATATAAGAACATATATTTGTATATATATATATATATATATATATATATATATATATATATATATATATATATATACATACACATATACATATGGAACATTTTGTGAGACATTAACAAATCATCAGTGTGTTAGAGTAGGTTAGATTTTATGGTACATGTACATATAGTTATTTTGATGTATTCATCATATATATTGTATATTTTTATATATATTTTATTAGACACATATTATTTTTATAAAGGTTGGTTAAGTATGTATATTTATGTGTATTTTGATGTATTTAACATATAATGTATGCATATTTTGATTATTTGGTGTACCACTTTATATATATATATATATATATATATATATATATATATATATATATATATATATATATATATAAATATATGGGTCTACCTGACAACACCGACAACGAAATCACTGACGCCACATAACCGAAAGTTCACAAACACGAAACCTCACATGCCCGACACACCACAATCCCGACAATCAACAAACAAAACAAATCTCCTGTCCAAAAAGCACACACACAACACAAGCACATCAAAATCCTTACAAACCCACACTAAACCTTACATACACAAATATCTATAACCTTTACCCAAACCCTAACCCTAAGGTCCGTCACTATCGCACACTCACCTAACCCGCGCCCTAACCCTAACTCACTTAACCCGCCCCTAACCCTAAAGACTGTCACTATCGCACACTCACCTAACCTGCGCCCTAACCCTAACTCACTTAACCCACCCCTAACCCTAAAGACTGTCACTATCGCACACTCACCTAACCTCCGCCCTAACCCTAACTCACTTAACCTGCCCCTAACCCTAAAGACTGTCACTATCGTACACTCACCTAACCCTAACCCTAACTCACTTAACCCACCCCTATCCCTAGAGTCTGTCAATATCACACACTTACCTTACTCGCACCCTAACCCTAATGTCCGTCACTACCGCATACTTACACAGCCTTTTCACATGTCAGTGTTCTCAGCGTCGGGGTTTTCATCCGTTGGTCATCTCAGTTTTCGATCTTCTGGTGTCGGTGTTCTCATCATCGGCGTTGTCAGCTTTCGCCGTTGTCAGATAGACCAATATATATATATATATATATATATATATATATATATATATATATATATATATATACACTGCATATACCTTTAACTCTTGATGAGGGCATTAGCATGCTTTGTTTTTTGCTTTTTGATTGGTGTGTTCAAATCATGGTGTCACTATATCTGCAAGTGTTTTGCGGATTCCAAATGTTACATTGATAAAGGTCATTAGACCAAAACCGGTCTGTACTTCTTCAAAAATAAATGTGGTTTCTCGAATCTGCTGGCCAATTTGTGGTGCTACTCATGAAGGGTCACACTTCTTAGTAGAAAAGCATTTGCCAAGTTGGTTGAAAGAGAACTCCATCCAATACTCAGAAATTTGACCTTGCATGGATAGAAGAGGGGTCATGGGAGATTGGCAGTACTGTCTACATGTGTTTTGTAGCCTTATGGGAATATAACCTTGTACTCTGGAATGTTTTGTAGGAAGTACTACAACAGTAAGAGGTCCCAGGACCACAGTTTGCCACTGAGTCCCTGCATCTGAGGACCAACAGTTATATCCATTTTTCTTTTGCATTAAGACAAATATATTCCATTTGGTTGTAGGATGCCACCTTGAATGTGTCTTGAATCTTGTTTGGATTGTGATCTTATGGACAAGATGTCAGGGTGCAGGCTAAGTATGGAGACAGTCCACAATAAGGACATGAGTGTTACCTTGTTGTTATTTGCAGATTATGTTGTCCTATTAATCTCATGTGTCTGTGATGTCCTGTATACACTGTAGCAATTCACTGTTCATTGTGAAGTAGCTGGGATGATAATAAACAACTCTAAATCAGTGGCTATGGTTTTGTGTTGGAAATAAGAGAATTTCTTGAGATGATGGGTAACAGCTAATACAAGTGAAAAAGTTTCATTATCTTAGGGTCTTATTCACCAGTGAAGTTGGATAGGATTGCAAGATTATTGGATGGATGGAGCTGCATTGGTACTGCAGGCCTTGTACTCTAGTAAGATAAGAGCATAGTTACAGGATGAAGTATGCATTTAATTAGTCAATCCATCTCCCCATCCAGGCCATGGTCATGATCTTTTACTGGTGACCAAGCGGAGAAAATCATGGGTACAAGTTGCAGAAATTGCGTCAGTACAGGTAGCACATTCACCTTTGGTGCAGAAGAATGTGGGTTCTATGCCCACATCAAGTGAATGAATTGCTGACATTGCAATACAGCATAAGGTGGGTGCTGCACTCCTAAGTATATCATTCTTCAGATGAGACTTAAATTGAGGTCCCATCTGCTTGAGCTGGTAGTAGCTCAGGTGGATGTAAAAAGTCCCACAGCACCTATCAAAAAGAGTAGAGGAAGTTTCCCAATGCCTTGGCCAAATTTCCCACAATAGTAGAAATACCAGCTTGGGTCTCCCCTGAAAAGAGGCCACTCCTCTAGTGGGACTACCCTGGTCAACAAAGGATAAATAAATAAAAAATAAAATCAATAAATTAGGTTTCTTCACAGTGTATAATCTCTGTGGTAGGTTGAGGAGCTTAATAATTTGTGAGGATCTTTGAGAACAGTCATTGCTCCATATGCTGAGATTGTTCTGTTGAGGTGGCTTGGATAACTTGTTAGGATCTCAGTGTGCCTCTTTTGGGAGTGTACTAAGGACAAACTATTGGGAGACCTGGCATATTGCAAATGAATTATATCTTTTGGTTCATTTGCGAATGCCTACAGATCCTACATAATGAGCTGGAGACTGCTCACCTGCAAATGCCTGCATATCTTATATAATGTACTGGGGACTGCTCACCTGCAAATGTCATTATATCTACATAATGAGCTGGAGACTGCCCACCTGCAAATAGCTTCAGATCCTACAGAATGTACTGGGGAGTGCTCACCTGCAAATATCTTTATATCCAACATAATGAGCTGAAGACTGCTCACCTGTGAATGCTTGCATATCCTATATAATGAGCTGAAGACTGCTCACCTGTGAATGCCTGCATATCCTACATAATGAGCTGCAGACTGCTCACCTGTGAATGCCTGCATATCCTACATAATGAGCTGAAGACTGCCCACCTGTGAATGACTGCATATCGTACATAATGAGCTGGAGACTGCTCACCTGTGAATATCTTCAGATCCTACAGAGTGTACTAGGGACTGCTCACCTGTGAATATCATTATATCTACATAATGAGCTGGAGACTGCTCACCTGTGAATACCTGCATATCTTACATAATCTACGGGGGACTGCTCACCTGTTAATATCATTATATCTACATAATCAGCATGAGACTGTTCACCTGTGAATACCTTTAGAGCCTACATAATGAGCTGGAGACTGCTCACCTGTGAATACCTGCATATTGTACACAATGAACTGGAGACTGCTCACCTGCAAATGCCTGCAGAGCCTACCTAATGAGCTGAAGACTGCACAACTGTGAATGCCTGCATATCCTACATAATGAGCTGGAGACTGCTCACCTGTGAATACCTGCATATCCTACATAATGAGCTGGAGACTGCTCACCTGTGAATACCTGCAGAGCCTGCATAATGAGCTAGAGACTGTTCATCTGTGAATACCTGCATATTGTACATAATGAGCTGGAGATTGCTCACCTGCAAATGCCTGCAGAGCCTACCTAATGAGCTGAAGACTGCGCAAGTGTGAATGCCTGCATATCCTACATAATGAGCTGGAGACTGCTCACCTGTGAATGCCTGCATATCCTACATAATGAGCTGGAGACTGCTCACCTGTGAATACCTGCAGAGCCTGCATAGTGAGCTGGAGACTGTTCACCTGTGAATACCTTCAGATCCTACATAATGAGCTGGAGATGGCTCACCTGCAAGTAGCTTCAGATCCTACAGAATGTACTGGGGAGTGCTCACTTGCAAATATCTTTATATCCTACATAATGAGTTGAAGACTGCTCACCTGTGAATGCCTGCATATCCTATATAATGAGCTGCAGACTGCCCACCTGTGAATACCTGCATATCCTACATAATGAGCTGGAGACTGCTCACCTGTGAATATCTTCAGATCCTACGGAGTGTACTAGGGACTGCTCACCTGTGAATATCATTATATCTACACAATGAGCTGGAGACTGCTCACCTGTGAATACTTGCATATCTTACATAATCTACTGGGGACTGCTCACCTGTGAATATCATTATATCTACATAATCAGCATGAGACTGTTCACCTGTGAATACCTTTAGATCCTACATAATGAGCTGGAGACTGCTCACCTGTGAATACCTGCATATTGTACACAATTAACTGGAGACTGCTCACCTGCAAATGCCTGCAGAGCCTACCTAATGAGCTGAAGACTGCGCAACTGTGAATGCCTGCATATCCTACATAATGAGCTGGAGACTGCTCACCTGTGAATACCTGCATATCCTACATAATGAGCTGGAGACTGCTCACCTGTGAATACCTGCAGAGCCAGCATAGTGAGCTAGAGACTGTTCACCTGTGAATACCTTCAGATCCTACATAATGAGCTGGAGATGGCTCACCTGCAAGTAGCTTCAGATCCTACAGAATGTACTGGGGAGTGCTCGCTTGCAAATATCTTTATATCCTACATAATGAGCTGAAGACTGCTCACCTGTGAATGCCTGCATATCCTATATAATGAGCTGCAGACTGCCCACCTGTGAATACCTGCATATCCTACATAATGAGCTGGTGATTGCTCATCTGTGAATGCCTGCAGAGCCTGCATAATGAACCGGAGACTGTTTACCTGTGAATACCTTCAGATCCTACATAATGAGCTGGAGACTGCTCACCTGTGAATACCTGCATATCGTACATAATGAGCTGGAGATTGCTCATCTGCAAATGCCTGCAGAGCCGACCTGATGAGCTGAAGACTGCTCACCTGTGAATGCCTGCATATCCTACATAATGAGCTGGAGACTGCTCACCTGTGAATACTTGCACAGCTTACATAATGAGCTGGAGACTGCTCACCTGTTAATACCTTCAGATCCTACAGAATGTACTGGGGACTGTTCACCTGCGAATATCATTATATCTGCATAATGAGCTGGAGGCTGCTCATCTGTGAATACCTGCATATCCTACATAATGTACTGGGGACTGCTCACCTGTGCATGCCTGCAGATCCTGCATAATGAGCTGGAGACTGCTCACATGCAGATACCTGCAGATTGTACATAATGAGCTGATGTCTGCTGTCCTGTAAATGCCTGTATATCCCACATAATGAGCTAGAGACTACTAATCTGTGAATACTGGCAAATCCCACGTAAGGAGCTAGAGACTGATTACCTGTGAATGCCTGCACAGCCTACATAATACGCTTGAGACTGTTCACTTGTGAATGCATGCAAATCCCACATAAAGAGCTGGAGATTGCTCACCTAAGAATACCTGTCTACATAACGAGCTGGAGACTGCTCACCTGTGAAAGCCTGCAGAGCCTACATAATGAGCTGAAGGCTGCTTACTTGTGAACAATGTCACCTAATGGTTTAAATTTAGAAATAAACTGGTTAAGTTTATTATAAGTTTTTTGTTAGCTTTTCTGAATAATTAGAAGTTCTCTCTTTAAATAATACTCTGTTTTTTGATTGATTAATTTATGTAATTGTTTAATTAATTATAGTATATATTGGAGTGGGTGTGTTTTTGTAACTTGTACTCATTGAAGGCTATTATGCCGAGGCGCTAAGCTGGATTAAACCTTTTGTGGAACTGGCGTTGTTTTTTGGCTGATGCCGTTTTTTCCTTTTGTTGTTTGTGATTCTTGCGGTTATGGATACCAGTTCTTTACTTAATACTCCAAGAGTTTTTAGATAGAACTTCACTCTGCCAGTTAATGGCTTTACTACAGATATTAGTGGTGATAATGGTAGTGCTACTAATGTTAATAATGTTTTATACTTTTCGGATGCTATCGGCTGCACTGGTGGGGCTAATAATTTGTTTCCTGTGACGACAGCGGTTCCTGATACTGTGGTGAGACCGAAGGTTTCCAAGGACGTTACAGGTGTGCTTCCTGCTATGCTGGCGACCCCTGAGGTTATGGTGAGAGCGAATGCTCCTACGGATGCGTTGGGTCCTTCTGAGACTATGGATATTCCTTTGGGCAGCAGGTCTCGTTTTGCAGGTACAGCTAATAATTTTCATCGAGCAAACACTGTAGAGAATGCAGCACCTAATGGTAACGTTTCTTCAGAATATATTTCTAAATTCTTTCAAGAAAGACAGCAGAAGTTTATGAATCCCTTCGGTACTTTAGGTGGTCATACTATTAATCCCACATTTCCACAAGAAGTTCAGGACAATATTAAAGAATTTGAAAAATTGCTATTTCGGGAAACACGGTGTCACTTTAACCTACTAGGTCTCAATAGGTATGTTGAACTTGACATTTCCCCACGAGGCTTAAGGGCTTTTAAAAGCCCGGCGACACCTTTTGATAATGCTGACAAGGATGATTTGTTGTTTAAAGACCGCTGGCTTTCAGCGGCTCATAACTGTGCAATGGAGTGGGTTAAGATACTCGTGGACAGAGAGCAATTGCTTTTGTTAAAATTACAGAGACAACTACATGCTATGCATTCTAGATTGTTAACAGACATTGGTGCTGTTAAGGTCAATGACATCTTTGTTAATTTAAAAGATAACCTTAATAAGTATGAGACCGAACAAATACAGTATAAATCAACAAAAATTAAAAGAGATATTAAAGATTATGATAATGGGCGAGCGTTTCTATGGAAACGGAAACAAGCTTTTCGCCCTTTTAAAAAACAAGCAAATGCTATTAGTAATAAAAAACAGCTTTCTGTGTCATTTGCTTCTTCAGAAGGCTATGGTTTAACTACGGATTCAGATGCTGATTTCCCACCCCTTCCAGCTGCTACAGATTCCTCAGGTCATCAGCAACGCTTTCGGAGTGAAAGCAATAATTCCAGACAAGGAAATAAAAAGAAAGACTTTGCAACGGGTTCTTCTCCGGGTGAAGGACAATCTAAGCAAACATTCAAGAGGGGTAGATGGAACTGATTTTACGGACTCTGAATTATTTAATGATACTAATGTAGTGAATATTTCTGGCTGTAATATTTCTAACGAAGAAATATCTGTACTTAAGTTGGGTCTCAAATTTGTTCCTACTGTTTTTCCTAGGCATCATTTACTTAAACAAGAGACTTTTAAATTTGTGAGAAAACTTCATTTGAGATATTTTTTCTCAAATGATAAAAAAGTCTCTATACATGAGGATTTTTGTCCTAATATAGTTTATAGTGATAGTGATACTAGTATAGACAGTTATTATTCTTGTCTTTCCGATGAAATGTTACCATCTATGTATTCTCAAGCTTATTCTATACTTAATACTGATGGCATTGATTTTCATAGTAGGTTTATTCCTCCATATAGTAATTCTACTATCATTCATTTTTCTGAAATGATACATTTCTCTATTCAAGAAATGTTAAATTCAACTAATAATAGTCATCGGTCATATAATATGACGAAAAATGAATGGAATGCTATGAAAAATCTTTCTACTAGACAGGATATTGTTATTAAAAAGTCCGACAAAGGAAATAAAATTGTAATATTGAATAATAAGCAATATTTAGAAATGTGTATGGAACATTTAAATGACCCCTTAACATATGAAGTTAGTGATTATGATAAATATTCTACAGCCATGAAAGAATGCACTAATTTGTTGGATAAAGGTGTTAGATTAGGATATATTTCCAAAGATGACCTTGATAAAAAATTTTCTTCAGAGAATTGTAATTTAGCTACTTTCTATTGTCTCCCAAAACTTCATAAAAATATGACAAACCCACCGGGTCGTCCTATTGTTTCGGCAAGTAATTATTTTTGTCGGAACATGGATATTGTTGTTCATAACTATTTGTTATCATATGTGCAAAAATTAGAGTCCTATATCAAAGACTCTTTTGATTTTATTGATAAAATAAATGATATTATTTGGACAGATAATATGTTTTGGGTTAGTGTAGATGTTGTTAGTTTATACACTAACATCAAACACTTTGACGGATTGCAAGCATTATTTTATTTAGGCGATAATCCTACCACACATTTTATAATGGACTTGACTTCCTTTTGTCTTTCGAACAATTTTTTTAGTTTTAATCAAGTTATTTACCACCAATTAAAAGGTACTGCTATGGGGGCATATTTTGCCCCCATGTATGCAAACCTCTTTATGGGTAAGTTTGAGTTGGAGTATGTGTATACCAATACATTTTACAAAAATCATGTTTTGTTATACTACCGCTATATAGATGATTTGATTTTTCTTTGTAAGGGTGGTATTGAATACATTCATGAGTTTTTTTCAGATCTTCACAATAATAGATATAATTTACATTTTGATGGTTTGCAGTTTGGCAGTAAAGTTCATTATTTAGATATTTCATTATCTGGAGTGGTAGGTGATCAGATTTATACCACGGTGTACCGCAAATTTATTGATGGTAACCAGTTCCTTTATGGAACTAGTTGTCACCCTCCACATACTTTGTCTGCTTTACCTTATGGAGAAATGATTAGATTATCTAGATTATGTAACAATGAATTAGATTTAGAAAAAAAATATTTATGATTGTATTACTATGTTCTTAAATAGAGGATATAGTATGGAAATACTAAATTTATGTATTAATAAATTACTGGATAAAAATAATTATAGAGATGTTAATAAATTTATGATTAATAATAACAGAGAAGATTGTAACTTTTCCCCTTATGTTAATAAAGTGAATGTCATTAGTGGGAATAATAAATGTTTAAAAGCTTCTACTCAAGAAATACAAGATATTTATTTTGTTACTATTTATAATGTATGTAGTAATAGAATTTGGGATATTATTAAATATTTTTGGAAATTCTTGATTTCAGATAAAAAATCTTTATAAATTGTTTCCAACTATTCCTAAAATATCCTTTAAAAGAGGTCAAAATTTATCTGATAAATTAATAAAAACTTATTATATTTCCCCCTCTGACAAGGTGCATCATAATCTAGATATATTTGGTACTATTATTTGCGGCCATTGTAGTATATGTAAATATGTAAAATTATATTTTGATAATATTAATGGAATTTTATTTAGACCTAATAATAATTTTTCTTGCAATTCTGTAGGGGTTATTTACTGCATTATATGTCCATGTAAATTGTATTATATAGGTGAGACAAAGAGAAAATTTAAAACTAGAATGCAAGAACATATTAGAGATATAAAAAGAGGAGTATTAACTAGTCCAATTGCTTCTCATTTTATGGAGTGTCATAACAGTAATGTTGAATTATTTGAATGTTGTATTTTAGAAAAAATTTTATTAAGAAAGGTGATGATAGATTAATTAAAAATATTTTGTTATTTAAAGAAACTATTTATATTTTGAAATATAATACGATGTCACCTAATGGTTTAAATTTAGAAATAAACTGGAAAAGTTTATTATAAGTTTTTTTGTTAGCTTTTCTGAATAATTAGAAGTTCTCTCTTTAAATAATACTCTGTTTTTTGATTGATTAATTTATGTAATTGTTTAATTAATTATAGTATATATTGGAGTGGGTATGTTTTTGTAACTTGTACTCATTGAAGGCTATTATGCCGAGGGGCTAAGCTGGATTAAACCTTTTGTGGAACTGGCGTTGTTTTTTGGCTGATGCCGTTTTTTCCTTTTGTTGTTTGTGATGCTTACTTGTGAACACCTGCAAATCCTACATAAGGAGCTGTAGACTGCTGATGGGGATAGGGAAGGATGATGTATCAAGTTCAACTTGCTACCTCTGCATCTCTTTCCAGGACAAATCATTTAGAAAATAGATGAATTGTTGGCTGCCTTTCCTAGAGCCATTTAGTTTCATGGAAGGCTATTTATGTAAAAAAACAAATTTAGTAAAGCTGTTGCCTTGCGTACCTTCAGTGAAGTTGGAAAAATTTATCTTCTTGATTCTTTTGATTCTGCACAATCACAGCATTGTATTATTTTGTTGTCCTTGACATCTATGCCTGCTTATGATTTCACTTTTTAGATTAAAGTAAACACAAAGTGAATAGATGTGAAAGTCATCATTTTCATTATGTTCATATCGCTGGTGAATGAATTTATAAAGCTGTAGCATTTTCAGCTATTCTCTCAAATACTTCAGATTCCTCCATAAATTTATTTATCATTTTTGTCTTTTTACGAATAAAATCTTCAAAAGTCTTTATTCGTACAAAGACAAAATAACAAAATAAATGTATCATTTTATTACATCTTGGGTCATTGTGGAGATGTATTTTTTTTTTTGGATATTTATTTCTTCCATGAGATCATTGGAGTCAGTTTTTTCTTATGTACTTCAGATTTTCTTTCATATTTATGTATTGAGAGATTGTTTTCCATTTGTAGATTAGTATACTCCAGCTAGGAAGTCTCTTTCATTGAAGTGATATAATCAGCCGCACACAGATACATAGTAATAGCACATTAAGGAAATTCTGACAGCATCCTTGCTTGCTCACTCCTTATGAATCACACCCAATTCCTAGATGATCCTGTGAACAGCCACTGCTACCCATTGAGTTTTCAAGGCAAAGGGAAAATGGAAGTAAGTTTCCAGATCTTTCTTCCATATCACACATGCATGCACTTACATCTAAAGACAATTTAGAGTCCCTGATCCACCTTAGTGCATGTCTTTGGAATATGGGAGGAAACCGGAGTACTCAGAGGAAACCCACATGCAGGGGCAGCTGGTGGTATCGGACTGCTGGACTGCAGCCCTCCCACCTTAAAAAAAGAAAAGAAAAATATGTAAAACTAAAAAACAAACAGAAAAAAAAAAATCTAGACTGCAGTCCGGATAGAGAAACACAGGTTCCCAGCAGTCATTGTTGCAAATGCACCCAGGAATCAGTGCGGGGACGACCGCACAGAAGAGGAGGTCTGGACTGCTTTGGCTGCAAGCAGATCCAATCAGGACTGAGAGAGGTGAGCTGCTCTCGCGGGACTTTCATTGCGCGGGCTCATTCAGGAGGTAGGTGTAGCAGGTTTTGGTCACTGGCTGGATTGCTCCATGTCACGGGTGGATGTTGCTGCTTCAGGACTTTCGTTGCGCTGGCTCATTCAGGAGGTAGGTGTAGCAGGTTTTGGTCACTGGCTGGATTGCTCCATGTCATGGGTGGATGTTGCTGCTTCAGGACTTTCGTTGCGCTGGCTCATTCAGGAGGTAGGTGTAGCAGGTTTTGGTCACTGGCTGGATTGCTCCGTGTCACGGGTGGATGTTGCTGCTTCAGGTCACTGGATTGTTCGGGTGGTATCAGGTAATTGAGTTGCTTCCTGACTGGAGGTTAGGTGTGTGTGTTGCTTCCTGACTGGAGGTTAGGTGTGTGTGTTGCTTCCTGACTGGAGGTTAGGTGTGTGTGTGTGTTGCTTCCTGACTGGAGGTTAGGTGTGTGTGTGTGTGTGTGTGTGTGTGTGTGTGTGTGTGTGTGTGTGTGTGTGTGTGTGTGTGTGTGTGTGTGTGTGTGTGTGTGTGTGTGTGTGTGTGTGTGTGTGTGTGTGTAAAATGCCCCAGTTACTAGTGTGTGTGTGTGTGTAAAATGCCCCAGTTACTATATACTGGTGGCTAGAGAGAGCAAATGGTGGTGGATAGAGACTCAGGCTTAAACCCTGTACCTTGGATGCAGGTGGCAAGGACCTGAATTCCCTATTCCCCACCATTTCTAAAAAAAACTTGCAGAGTTTTGCCTCATATTTGTTCTGTTCCTCATAAAATCTGTGGTTTCTGTATCTACATTTTTCCTTGCAACGTCTGTAGTGTAGTGGTGCACTGGTAGCATTGTTGCCTAACAGCTACAGGTTCTCTGGTTTGATTCTTGGCTGGGGTGCCTTCTGTGTGGTGTCTGTATGTTCTCTTTACTTGCAAAGATGTGATTGGCATTTCTCTCTACTCTGCTGAAAATTGTCTTTTGTTCCAAGTCAGACTAGTTTCCTGGTTAAAAGTTTAAAAAATAGGCATTTGAATTTCAGACTTCATATTCTTCAGAAAGTACATGGTAACACAAAATTGTTTTAGCAGTTGTCTAAGTTTATAACATGGATATTTGAAATGTGTCCCTATTTTTGGGACTGTATTTCCCCATTATTGGCTTTGTCCAGGTATTTGTGCTAAGGTTGAGAGTTATCTATGGTGAGTATGGTATTCATTGAATGTTTGGGGGCTGTATTCCCTCCCCATTACTGGCTTTGTCCACATGTTTTTTGCTAAGAGGTTGAGAGCTATAGTGAGAACTGAATTCACTGAATGTTTGGGGGCTGTATTCCCCCCCCCATTATTGGCTTTGTTCAGGTTGACAGCTATGCTGAGAACTGAATTCACTAAATGGTAGCCATTTAAGTTTATCTTCCTCTCTTTTACAAAACAGCTGATTTGGCATAGTGGTATGTTTCTCTGACTGTTTTGCACAGGGTCCCCTGGGTTAAAGACGTGGCAGTGAAATGTATGGTGGTAACACAGCATTTTATTCTAGCAACTTTCCAACATTATACAAGCAATGTTTAAAATGTGTCCCTGGTTGTCTCTCCCCCCCCCAATACATTTTGGCTTTTTCCAGATTTCTTGTGCTGCAAAGTTCAGAGATACAACTGCGTGTCAAGTAGATTTTACAAGGAGCTGAGAGCTGCAGGGGAACAAAACTTTAGTGCTGCTTATTCTGAGTCTGCTTGCATTAATAGCACAACAGGTAGTGCACTTGCTTTTGATGCAGAAGGCTGTGGGTTCTGCTCCCACAGTAGATAGATGCATTGCTGATACTGTACTGTGTTGTAAAGTGGGTGGATGCTGCAGTCTTTTCGGCAAAGATACCTAGAGTAGTAACTATGAACCTGTTATCTGTTTGCCATAGAGTCCCTATTGCGTTATTACTAGCTTATTTTTATTTTTTTTTAATGCATGCAACATAGGAAATTTATTCATCAAGGGCAACAGGCACTTTATTTGTAGATGAATAAACAGTGACATATAAAGTTGTTTGCTAGTAGCAACCTCTTCATTGTTACAGATTTCTTTAATGTGGAATTATTTAGATGACTTTTACTACTTCAGAGATTGTGCATATTTACTGATACTGGTGGACTGTAGAAGGTTGAGTAGACTTTTATGATGGAAATGTTCTGAATTGGGTAGTTTTGTTATTGGTGCATGCATTTTGTTTCATTGTTTACTGGAAAAATGTTCAAAACAATAAATTTAAAATGCCGTCTAACAACTGTACTGTATTGTACAAGGAATATAATTTAGTAAAATCAGGAAGGTGTATCAAAGAGCACATGTATGTTTCATGTGCAAGGGGCCTATGATTTGAAAACAGCCCAAAGTTAATCTTTATCTGCCACTGGCAAAATGTATTTTCTTTGAATGTGGGTTTCAATGCTGTTTCATTGAATGTGTGTTTCAAGGGCAGAGAAGTTTTTAATGCTAAGCCTGTTTTCATTGTGAGACTGCGTTGCTTTGTTTAGCAGATATCTTAGTGTTTGTGCTGTAAAATGCAAAATAAAACTTTCAAACGAAATCCAGATCATCATAGAAGTAAAGCAGTATGCACATTAGTGTTTATGGTAAACGGAGTGATATAGCCAAGTAATGGATCATTGGAATGGCTGCAGGGGGGAGGGCTCCATTCGACCATGATTTTGTGAGGGGGGAAGGGCGGCAAACTCAAAGACATCCCCAGCTGAACTATACCTCCCAACTGTCCAGATTTTCACAGAATGAATAGATTTTTGCTTCTTATTTTTGGTTTGTTCCTCATAATATTTGTGGTTTTCTGGAAAATCATTTAGGAATTAAGTCACTAATGACACAGAGTTTCAGACTTCATAACCTTCAGAAAAATGCATGCTGAAGTAAGACCTGTTCTATCAACTGTCTCAGTTTTTACAAGAGCAATTTTTAGTAATGTTTATGTTCCCCCAATATATTTGGCCTTGTCCAGATTTATTGCATTAACAGGTTGAGAGGTAAATACAAATAAATTGCTTTATAGAATTAGGCATAGCCAAACCTCTCAACTGTCCCCAAATTTGGCTCAAAATGTTGCTCTTCCCCTAATAATCCCTCTGCAAAATAGCAATTTTGGAAGAAAACATGGAGGGTTTACAATTTAGAAATAACTGTAATAATCAGAGTTATAGATTACTTTTATTTCAGAAATGCATGTAGATTCTTTTATTTTGTCAGCTGCTCAAGTTAGCAGTACTATTATTAAAAAAATGTCCCTTCTTTGACAGGTTCCCAGCTGTATTGTGTGGCTATTTTATATTTTTGCATCACATTTTTGGTCCAGTTATCATAAAATTGTGTTTTTGGCAAATTACTGGTAAATCATTAAAGACTGAAGTTAGAAAATAATGACAGACATTTGAGTTTCAGATTTCATATCCTTCAGAAAACTCGTACTAATACAAGACCTACTATTCTGTTATCTTTCTAAGTTTATAAGAGCAATATTTAAAAATTGTCCTTATTTTTGGGCCTTTCTCCCACTTCTATGTATGGCTTTGCTCTGATGGTGAGGTATGACAAATGTGTCGGGGCCATCAGACAGCCAGAGACATTTCAAATTGTGACATACTTGTTTCACCTTACTCCCCCATGTAGTGACTCTGGATGTGTCCAAGCAAGGCAAGGAGCAGTTGTGCAGGGTTTCAACACATGCAGTGTAAATGTGCAGGGTATCCCCATCCAAGGTAGACACAAGTACTACAGTGGCTTTTCATCTGTTCTTGATTTTGCAGAATGGTCTGGTTTCTGTCATATTTTTGTACAGTTGATTTATGCTTATTACTCAAAGTGCCTGTTGCTCTGTGTTTTAAGTAGCAATGCTTTAATGACCATCAGGTAAGCTTGTCTGAGATCATAACATGCAAGTAAGCTTTAATAATCATACTGTTAAAGAATTGCCAACATTGAAGCCTTTCTGTTGTTGCCATGCAGAGAATACTTAACTAGATAATGTATAAGCATTGGATATTGAAATGCATATGACAGTATTTGTAATAAAGGACAGGATTACATTATTTTAAGAAGCTCATTACACTTGTTGGAGACTTCCAGTGATCTCTGAGGGCTTTACCCGTAAACTAAACAGAATGCCATTCATGTGTGGTCCATAACCTGTACAGTAATCCTTTAAGCAATGTATCTTGAGCTTGTTTCTTGTTTGATTTTCATTTTTTACTTTGATCATGTTTTCCCCATGAAACAAGTAGATAGTTGTCAGGCAGCAGGTCTTTTTTGGATAAACATTTTTACAAGTGGGGGTATCACAGAGATTGCTACTTTCAGCATGTTACTTGGTACTTTAATAAAGCTGAATATAAATTATAATGCAGTGCAAGGAGAAGCGGTTTGAGTTGAGTGCTGCATGTTTTTCTTATCCTTGATTATGACTGGCATTCCAGTAATGTATTTAAAAAGTAATTTATTTTTTCATGCCTCACAACCTTTTTGTTTCCATCTAGATATTAAGTAAGCTGTCAAGCAGCCAATGCATTGAAATATTTTTATTCTTTTACACTTCATTTGTCTTGATTGGACTCTCATAATGAGGGTTTGGCACCCAGGGTAGCATATTTAATTAATGTTTAGTTTTTGTGGTTTTGAGCATAGCTCCTCCCCTTTCTAGTTGTCCACACCCCTTCCCATTGACCCCACCCATTTGGCTATCTCCTGCAGCCCCCCTTTGATTTGAAGTCACCAGCTGCCACTGCCCACATGAACACAGGAAAGACATGTATACTTCACACAGAAGGCACCCTAGCCAAGAAAAGATCCAGAGAATGTCTTAGGCACAAGATCCAGAGAATGTCTTAGGCACTAAGTGTCATGTAATATGTTGCAGCTCATGCAAACATACAAAATTGAAAAAGTTTCAGCAATATGATTAACAAGTGGTCTTTTTATAAAATTATGCGGAATAGCAATTGTCAAAATATTCAGAGAGATCATAGAAGAAAGACTTCTTGATGACTATACTGGTCCATTGCTTGGAATTGTCAGTCAGTATGGATACTTATCTGAAATGGACGGATGTGTACTTCACAGCATTAACTTCAGATGCAGCTACTAAATAGATTAAGGACGTTTCAATGTTCATTGAGTACCAGAACTGTGATATCAAGTAGTGCATTATCCTTTGGATGTGAGCAATCTGCAGAATTTCTAAGAAAAAAACATGAAATTATTCAAACCTGCACTTTTTAACATCCTTAATTGAATGGTTAGTACAATAAGTACTGCAGACATTTGCAGTATAAACAAAATGGAGTCATGAAATAAGATTAAGTAGAAATGTGCTTAATTATAGGGTTGGTTCTTAATCATCTTTTTGATTATTTGTTTATTTTATTTCACATTTAGTGAGTAGGTGGTCCAAGGCCCATTTCCGGCCACAACCTGGGTAAAACATGATGACAGTAAGACAGAAAAATAAATAGCAGTTCACATAGTAGAAGAGCTCACAGTGTATTTTGAAGCTGACAATAAAAATACAGACACATAGTCTTTCAGGGTAATCATGCTGGTATCCTTGAGTAGAAAGAATTATTTAAATATGAATCCAGTCCATAACTAAACTGCAGTTCATTATAATGTAGTAAAGCAAAACATCCTAGATTTTGAAGTTAGAGAGCAACTTCTGGTACATTAGCAAAGTAATGCAATACTTAGCAAGATAGATATAACACTGAGGTAATAAATAAGTATGTTAAGCATATCTGTACATACCATGTTAACATTCTGTGACTATTTTCAACTTTCTGGTTTAAAAGTCCGTGTTTGAGCTTGTTTCCCACCTTTTCTGTAACTAGTCTGGTCCGGATACAGATTTGCTTCTGAGCCCCCCCAAGCCTTTCTGTGTCAGAGGGAAGCCTTCTAGTTTGTCAGTGGGTGTGGTAAGCACTAGGTAGCCTACCTACCACAAGAGGAGTGGTTTCTAGCCCAGAAATTGTAGTTTATTGGCCATTTGGGCAGTTTTTCCATCTCTTTCAACTTTCTGGTCTAAAAGCCCGCGTTTGCGCTTTTCCCACCTTTCCTGTAACTAGTCTAGTCCAGATACAGACTTGCTGTATCCAGGACTGTTTGTAAGCTTCTGTGCAGTGCCAAAGTCTGCTCTTCAATTTTTCCCTTAGATCTGCTAGTTGTCTCCTCTCCTGCACTTTTACTAGCTTATTAGTCTAGCACTTTACCAAACTTCTTGTAGCAATTATTGTAGCACACAAAAGTACTACCAGCACTAAACGTTCTACAAGGAAACAGCTCTAGTACCTATTACTAATTCCCACCCCTCCAGGCATGTCTAAAGGTCGGTTCCCTGTGCTTTCTCCTATTAACCTGGTGAACTTGGACATCCTGAGGCAATGTAGCAACTGCCTCATGTACACCGACAACCCTCTCCTCTTACCTCCCAACACTCAGACTTGTGAAAGATGCACATATATATCCAAACTGGAAGCCACGTATTCTCCAGCCAAGACCAGAATAGTTTGGTGAAGAGGAGAAGGTCAACACTTGCACCACACCACATGGAACAAATAGCCCTCCAGAACACACACCAGCATTGCCATCACATAAAAACACAAACCACACACCCACTTTTGTGGAGGGTCTCAATAAAAATCTACCCAAACAGCAGAGGCCTCCATGGCAGAAACACACTTGACCACCACAACACAACACTAAGCATGAGACACATAACGCTCCTAAACAGTGTGCCACTCAACCAAAGCCCCTAAGGCAAAACAGCATGCCTAACACACTAGTCATAGGTGACTTGATAGTGAGGCACACTGATGTCCCACTCACTAGGTTGAATAAGGAGAAAGTAACAGTCAGCTGCCTGTCAGGTGCCAGGATCCGCCACATAACACATGGATCTGACTGAGATGTACCTCCCTGGACTACATGAAAAGAGACATGGTGGAGCTCTCGGATTATGTAGCCCAGGCGGGCATGACCCTAGCCCTGAGCAGCATCCTACCATCACCCAGAATGATACCACAGCACAAGCAGAAAATGATTGATTTCAACAATTGGCTAAGTTTCTGGTGTCATTCTAAGGGGATCAGTATCTGTCTGCCTGGGATGACATGATTGACAGACCTCGACGCTTTGCCAGAGATGGCCTGCATCTGTCACCGCTGGGCTTCCGGATACTGGCCAAGGCTCTTGCCACCCATATAGTGCCTTTTTTAGGTGGTGTTCTAAAGACCAAATTACCACTGTAACAGCTACAAACAAAAGCAGTCTGAGGGTCATGCTGCTCAACTCTAGAAGTCTAAATCTCAAAATGCACTCGCTTGAAGCACTCCTTAAAATGGAGAACATCAACATTTGTGCTGTAAAAGAGACCTGGTTTAAGGCAGCAGAAAGCACCCCTACACTACCAGGCTGTAACTCATTCCACACCTTTCGGCCGCAGAACTTGGACTGAAGCTCCAAAGACAGTGATGTTTCCATATTCATAAAGGATGCCCACACCACCAGACTGGTAGCCCAACATAACACATCAGAGATACTTCAGATGCAGCTAACATTGGGTAAGACAGCAATTCAGGTCATAGGCTACTATAGGTCCCCAACCATGTTCGAAGATTCACACTCCACATTTCTAAGCACCCTGGAGAATATTAGGGTCCAACCTTATACTCTCATACTGGGTGACTTCAACTACCCCTCCATTAACTGGGAAAACTACTCATGTACCAATACACTTGCCCAATGTTTCCTGGAATTCATTAATTCCAATGCCTTGGACGAGCTCGTTCTTACCCCACTAGAGGTAGCAACATCCTTGATCTGGTCATTACTAACATGGGCAACCATTGCTCTACACCAATAGTCAACTCCTCCCTGGTTAGATCTGACCACAAACCAATCACCTTGGAAATCCACACTCCTCCCACCGCCCCTAACTTCACAGCACCCATACAAATGGAGAATAGTTGCATGACCGCCGAATCATACACCAATGCACTGTACGAACATGTACACAAATGCATGGATCTCGCCATACCCAACAGAACCAAGACACTCTCCTCCAAAAAAAAAAGCCAATCTGGTGGTCCTCTGCCATAAACAAACTCTACAACAGAAGGAGGAAACTGATGCGGAATAAGGTGAAGTCCCAAGACTGGAAAAACTCCCTTATCAGCCTCAACAAAAAGTTGAGATCTCTCATCAAATCCTCTAAAGCTAGCTATGAAAACAGAATTGCAGCAGATAGTAAAGATAACCACAAGGCCTTCTACAGTTATGTAAAGAATCACTACAGCAATACCCAGATTTGCTTGGAGCTACTGCACAATGGAACCTCTTATACCGAGCCAACAGATATTGCCAATATACTGGCCGACAGATTCAGTGCCAACTTTACCCCTCCCCCCCAAAAAGACCAATCACAATACCAGTAGATTTCCAGGAACCAAATATTACTGCTGCACAGGGTAAAACAGCACTGTCCAAGGCCAATAATACAGCTTCTATGGGACCTGACAATATCCCTGGCTGTGTTCTACATGAATTACAGAGTGAACTGGCACCTCACCTATGTGCCCTGTTCAATCACAGCCTCACCTCAGGCTTTGTCCCTAGCTAATGGCACAATGCTACAGTCATCCCTCTCCACAAAGGAGGAGCGACTACAGACCCTGGGAATTATCACCCCATTAGCCTGATGAGTCTGGTATGCAAAGCTATGGAATGCATCATCATGGACCTAATAAACAAGGATATAGGGAATCTCCAAACTCTGGATCCCACACAGTTTGGTTTTGTGAAGGGTAGATCATGCCTACTCAACTTAGTTGACTTTTTTGAGTCAGTCACCAGAGCTGTGGATGAAGGCAAGGTGGTTCATACATCCTATCTTGATCTGGCCAAGGCCTTTGATACCATTCCCCACTCAGGAATCATAGAAAAACTCACTAAGCTAGGCATCAACCCCTATATCACCAGGTGGGTTGCAAACTGGCTCACAGATAGAACCCACAGTGTGAAAGTAGCTGACTCCAAGTCAGACTGCCGACCAGTCACGAGTGGAGTCCAACAGGGTTCGGTCCTGCGTCCTCTCTTGTTTGGTATCTGCTTCTCTGAAGTCCAGGCCAACACAAAAAGACTCCCGTTGACAAAGTTCGCAGACGATTGCAAGTTGGGAGCTATTATTACCTCCCCAAGTGATGTTAACATCCTACAGAAAGGTCTCACTGAGACCAACGACTGGTGTCAGAACCACGGCCTTAAGCTCAATGCCAAAAAATATGTCGTCATCCCCTTTGGGAAAAACCCGGTTCCCATGAATTACTACATCGATGGTAGTCCACTGAACACATAAGGCGTTATGAGAAATCTGGGAACACAGGTTGACAGCAACCTCTCTTTTGACCACCACATTGCCACTGTGGTCAGAAAGTCCTTCTATGTGGCACATCTCATTACTAAGGGTTTTGCATCCAGGAAGAAAGAGGTCATTGTTTCCCTCTACTCTTCCCTCATTAGGCCAATCATGGGGTACAATGCCCCATTTTGCATGTACCTCGCTAGATACCTGCAACAACTGGAGAGGCCACAAACGTGCCTCACAAAAAGGATCCTAGGCCTTAAGCACTTGTTCTATATGGACAGACTCAAAAAACTCCAACTATTCTCTGTCTCATATCGCCTACTTAGAGGTGATCTCTGCTTGGCTTACAAAGTCATGTCTGACCCAGCTCTGTTAGAAATGCTACATCTAAAGAAATCCCAATCCCTCCACATTACACGCTCCAGAGCCCTCAACCTCATTACCACAATCGACAGAACGTGCTGGAAGGACAGGTTCATAACATAGAGACTGCCCATGCTATGGAATAAACTTCCCATACATGTCAAACAGAGCACCTCACTGGCCCTCTTCAAGAGAAATCATGATGAGTGGATGGGAAATAGAAAATTCTCCCCGGTGATCACTCCATTGGCTCTACTCGACAGAGGCACTGGGAACTAAAGTCGGGTGGCACGATGCCAGGTTAATCCTACGAGCTAGGCTTGTAAAGGCTCTAGGGCCATTAGCCTAGAACACACCTATGAACCTATTTACTAAACTAAAATTACTAAACTTAAGTTGAACATAGCTAAATTCTAGTATCAACTAATTGTATACCTGTACATGCTACCTGCTGAAATGTTAAGGGGAGAAAATATATCTAATTTGGACTTGCTTTTTTCTGATTTTGCAAGGAGAGTGTATGCAAATTCAGTGACTTAGAAAAAAAAGCACCATGATACCATAGTGCAAGTATATAGACCTGAGACAGATATCTTGGTAAACATAATAAAGTTTGACCTAGGGGACAAATGGATACCTGGAAAATTAGTAGGTGTGACAGGCCCTCTATCTTCTGCTAGTGAACCATTTAATAGGAGAATTGTGAGAAGACATTGTTGATTAAACACTGAAAATGAAACAATTGGTTACTTTTGAGAAATGCTGATATGACACTATGCTATGCGAATCTAAGACTCAAGATAATGGGAGATGCCTGTGATAGTGGACATGCTAATGACCATACATTTTCTGCTAAGCTAAGGAAGGCTGCTTGTAGTGGTGCATTTTGCAGTCCCCTAAACACAATGTTTTAATAAAACTGTGACGGAAATAAAAAAGATTAAGTCAAGTGCACCAAGTCTTGTTCCATCCCTTAAATAAGGAGGTTCGCCCGACTCAGAAAACCACTGCTATACCTCAGACAAAAATACTGATTTTTTAACAAAAAGTGAGCATTGTAAATACGTGATGCAATACATTGTTCAAGTCTTTAAGGAGATGAAATGCATTAATGTGTAATACAATAACAGAATGCAGCACCTTTAATCTAGTGCTGTTTTCCCTGTTCTTTGTTTCAGGGTGTAACTTGAGAACCTGCTCATTTCGCGGCATAACTCGAGAACCTGTTCATTTCAGGACATTACTCAAGAACCTGCTCAGTTCAGGGCATAACTTGAGAACCTGTTCATTTCAGGGCATTACTCAAGAAACTGTTCATTTCAGACCATAACTCAAGAACCGGTACTGCTTAGTGTGATTCTACTTTTGCTGTCTGCTGTAAGTTGAGATAGTTATCCTGAGTGACGGTTGAACTGTACATATGTTGCTGATTGAATAATGGCTCATCATCTTTGTGGTATCTCTACTTCTGTGAAATAGTACCCACTGGAGATATCACAAGTCACAGGCACTTTCATAATAGTTGTAGTGTTTACACAGTGTTGTGTCACAACTCCGTGCATGCTACAAAACATAAGCGAGTTTCTACTTGACTTTCGTATGCATCCTCAATTCAAAAGTCATATAAATCCCAAATAATTAAGTCCTTTTCATTGAAGGGATTCTGAAGAAAAACAGTGGGTAAAGTGGGAGCAAGCCCATCAGACCCTCTTGAAGGGGGAGGGGTCTTGCATCCTTAACTAACATGACCTCACAGTCTCTTAGTTAAAAACATTTTACAGTTGAATAGGGTCAGTTTAGCAGGATTTATTGAATTTTGAATTGAAGATGGAAACCAAAACCTTTTCACTAATGATATACAGATGGGGCCATTGTTAGAGTGATATACTATTCATATTTAGTAAGTCTGATTTGAAGCTGGCCTCTGTGTGTCTCATTAAAGATATGTGTGTTATTGTATCTTCAACCAGTGTGCATTTTAAAAGAAATGCCCATATTTACTATAATTCATTGATAAAGGGTGGTTTGTAAATATCTTTATATGCTCACTAATCTGTGTATCAACCACTGTGACTTTTCTAGGTTTGAAATTGTCAGTGCTCTGGACACCTGCCACTGCCATGTTCTTTTATTTCCTGCACTTTCTGTTTGTCTTCAAGCCTTAGTCTGTGTTTCTATACTCTGGCTGGCCCCAGACAATGTTTTTACATTAGAAAGTTTTTGGTCTGCTCTCAAGTGACAGTAGAGTGGGGGCAGATCCCTAGTGATACCTCCAAGTGCCTGCTTGCTATTGGCCAGAGGGCTGATTTGTTTGTTTGAGCTTGTTTCTGCCTGGATCGCTGTCTTAAAGCTCCAACTCACTTAGATAAGTGCCTAAAAAGGTTGTTTACACTGTATGTTAAATATACAAAGTTCTGCTGTTAAATGTTGCTGTTTTTGAAGAAGATTTTGCACTTTAAACCTACTTTTTTGCTGTTATTGCTGACATGTTACAGGTCTTTGTTGGACTGCACCCAAACCCAGCCAGAAATGTATGGGTTCTGTATATTTACTGATGAGTACTGAACTGCACTTTATCTGAAAATGTATTAGTTCTAACGCTCTAATCTGTGTATTAACTACTGTTACCTTGTTCATGGTTTGACATTATTTGTGATTTCCTGCAGTTTCTGTTTGGCCTCTAGCCTTTATCTGTATTTTCTGCACTCTGGGTATCCCCAGACCATGTTTTACATTGGGAAGTCTTTGGACTGCTCCCTAGTGGCACAGAAGAGCAAGGTCACTTCTGAGTAGGGTTACACTGTTTCTTCCCTCCAGGTGTCTGCTTGCTATTGACCAGGAGGATAACTTATAAGTTTGAGCTTTGTTTCTGCCTGACTCTTTATCTCAGAGCTCCAACTCACTTAGCCATGATGCCATTGTTTACAGAGGCATTTTGGTGTATCCAGATCAATCCACTGCTAGATAAGTGACTGGAAAGGCTGCTTTGCACTGTACGTCTAATATTTACAGTTCTACTGTTAAATTGCGCTGTTTTTGTAGAAAGTTTTGCATTTTAAACCAGCTTTTTAGCTGTTATTGCTCATAAATTGCAAATGTTTGTTGGGTTGCATCCAGATCCAGCCAAAACCATATATTTACTGCAGAGAAGAGAAGTGTGCTTTTTCTAAAAATCTGTAAGTGCTGTATCATTAATCTGTGCATTAACTACTGTGACCTTGTTCTTGGTTTGAAATTATTAGTGCCCTGGACTCTTGTCTTGGACTATTTTCTTTGATGTCCTGCAGTTAGCATTTGGCTTCTACCCTTAATCAGTTATTCCTGCACTCTGGGTAGCCCAGGACAGTGTTTTTTAAATTAGGAACTTTTTGGTCTGCATTCTAGTGGCAGCAGAGAGGGGCCAGGCCCATTCTGGGCATGGATATACTGTTTAAAACATTCAAGTGCCTGGCTGATCTTGGCCAGAGCCCTAATTTCTTTGCCTGAGCTTTGTTTCTGTCTGCATAAAGTTCTTGCATTTGCACAATATTGCTTATTGACCAGTGGCAGTTGGCAGTGCCCTGTCGACACAGACACCTACAATTGAATTTTTTTTCTAAATCCCTAGTTGCATAGTGAGCAGCTAGTGTATGTGTTGAGAAGGTCCCATGCCTCAAGCTTGACCCAAAGCAGTTTTCAGCAGTCTTGTTAGTGATCTACACTCCTATAGCAACCAAGACAGTCAGCTGTGAACCTAACATGCACTATCTTCCTATAGAATAAGCAACTGGGATCCAAAGCCATGGACATGAACTTCCCTGCTATCTCCACAGCTGGCCTGGAGGACATGTACATCCTAAGGCAATGCAGCAATTGCCTTATATACACTGACAACCACTTATTCCTTAAACATATGAATAAGGTATGCAAGAGATGTAGTTATACAATGCCATTGGAGGCAAGACTCTTGCCTACAGGCACCCTCACTGCACACACATGGCACCCACCTAACATAGTACAGACTCATATGTTGAGGTTCTTAAATGTAATCTTTCCAAACCACAAAGACCTCCCAGACACTGCACACACAAAAAAGTCATCAACAACTTCAAGAGCACACCATAAAAAACAACACCCAAAACGACACATACTGTCACAACCCACTGTGTCTCGGCCACTAAGTCCATAAGGCATATCACTACACAACACAGTATTTTGGTCAAAGCAGACTCCATAGTGAGACACACAGGCATCCCACTCACAGGCTAAGTAAAGAGAGACAGTCAGAGTCAGCTGCCTATCAGGGGCAAGGATCCATCATATCACTCATGCACTCAGCTGAGTCATAGTCCACATGAGTGTTAATGCTCAGAGATGTACCCCCCCTGGACTGTATGAAGACAGACATGATTGAGCTCTCAGAATATGTGTCCCAGGCTGATATGAACCTATTACTGAACAGCATTTAACTTTCTGCAAGGATGATGCCACAATATGAACAATTGGCTTTTAAGTATGGTGTCATTTGAATGGGGGTACTGTATTTGTCATCCTGGGAGAACATGGTCAGCCAATCACACTGCATTTCCATGGATGGTCTGCACCTGCCCCCCCCTTCCTGGAATTTTGAATATTTTGAATATTGACTAAAACCTTTCCCACCCCCCATACTGCCATTTTTAGGCAGCTAAACCTTCTAACTTAGTTGTACCAAACCAGGAAAATCTGAAGGTGTTACTACTTACTGCAAGCAGCCTGAACAAGAAAGTCCACTCCCTGCAGGCCCTCTTAAGCTTGGAAAATGTAGATATATGTGCAGTCACTGAGACATGGTTCAAAGCCATGGAGGGCATCCTGGCAGTGCAGGACTGCAATGCCTTCCACACATTTAGACAAACTACTTCACAGGGAGGAACAAAAGGTGGAGGTATCTCTATATACATTAAACATAAACTCTTCAAGGTTTGCCCATCAACATGACAGATGTGAGCTTCTCTACATCCAAATCACTATAAATAAGGTCCCATACCATATCTTTGCAAACTATAGGCCCTCCTTAATGGCCCAGGAAAACCACAACACTCACTTAAAAGCTCTTAACACACTCTCCATCCAACCCAACACCATATTTATGGACGACTTCAACTACCATGATATAAAGTGAGAATCATACACAATCCCCAACATACAGGCCCAGAATTCCTGGACTTTGTAAATGCCAGCACCCTGGACTATCTAGTTCATATAACCATTAGGTGCTCAAACACCCTAGACCTAGTCCTCACAAACTGACAGAATGATGAGCCCCCCTCCCAAGTGTAATGTCCACTATGGTCAGGTCAGACCATAAAGCTGTCTCCTTTGAGGTAAATGTAAAACCAGGGACACCTGGAAAACCTAGAACTTTTAAGAATTACTCCAAGGCAAACTTCTCACTACAAAATGACACCCTAAATAAATTTCATGCCACTCAACCCTGAGAATACTACTCCCTATGCAGAAATGTTCATAGAAACCCTATACAACCATACCAACAGCTGTACAAAAACTGTTGTACCTACCTGAAATAAGCACAGGGCCAGCACAAAAAACAAGCCATCCTGTTGGAATTCCAACTTTAATAGGCTATACAACAAAAAGAAAACACTCATGACAAAAACAAAGAGGGACAATACCAAGCAAGGTAATAGCTCCCTCATCAGCCTAAACAAGCATCTCAGGGGGGTTAATAAAGTCCACAAAATCCCGATTTGAGGTAAAAATAGCTACCTAGGTCAAAGACAATCACAAGACTTTCTTCAGCTATGTCTGAAACCTCAAAGGCAATACACAGCAATATACTGAATTAATTGTAAATAATGCCACCTGCACAGAGCCAGAAGATATAGCTAATCTTCTGACTGACACATTTGGATCAAAATGTACCTCACACACACACACACACACACACACACACACACACACACACACACACACACACACACACACACACACACACACACACACACACATTCCTCAGGAAATTTCAACATCCATCACTAGACAGCAGGTCCACAAGGCACTCTCCAGGGCCAAGAAAACTGCATCGATGGGTCCTGATAATATTCCAGGATGCCTCCTTAACAGTGTGAACATCAGCCTCACCATAATCTCCACTCAACCACAACCTACAAACAGGTTTTGTACCTAATGAATGGAGGACTGCAATGGCTATACCACTGTACGAGGGTGGCCCATCTACAGACTGGGGAAACCACCAACCCATTAGCTTGATGAGCCTATTGTGGAAGTCTGTAGAGAGGAAAATTATGGATATCATAAATTATGTCATAAGTAACCTACAAACACTGGACTGTAGTCAGTTTGGGTTTGTCAAGGGAAGTTATTGCCTGCTAAACTTGGTGGTCTTCTTTAAGAAGGTTACCAAAACAATGCATAAGGGCAAATCAGTACATACTGCCCACCTCGACCTGGCCAAGGCATTTGACACAATACTCACTAAATTAGGTATTAACCCATATATCACTCACTAGATAGCCAGCTGGCTCACTAACATGACCCAAGAAGTTAGTGTAGGTAAATCTACCTCCTCACAAATGCCGGTTTCTAGTCGTATCCCCCACTGCTGTCTAGCATTTACTTCTCTGAAGTCAAGGCTAATGTCAAGGACCTCTAGCTTACCAAGTCTGCAGATAATTGCAAATTAGGAGCAGTCAGTGATCCCTCCAAGATACTAATATCCTCCAAGAGGACCTGACACAGGATAATAACTGGTGGCAGAGTCATAGCCTAAAACTCAATGCTAAGAAGTATATAATAGTATCTTTCAGCAAGAAGGCCATTCCAGCAAACTACCCCATTGATAATATACGCCTGTGAGTATACCCTGTAGTTAGGGACCTGGGAGCACATGTAGACAAAGATTTGGAATTTGACCAACGTGTTTCTACTGTTGTGAGGATATCATTCCATGTTGCATAACTTAGAATTAATGATATGGCAACTGGGTCCAAGCAAGTCATCGCCCTATTGTTCTCTGCCCTCATAAGACCTATCATTGAGTATAAATGCCCCCTTCAGTATGTACCTCATCAGGCATATATAGCAACTGGAGCATCTACATAGATGTCTCACAAAAAGAATACATGGAATAGTAAACAAGTCCTAAGCAGACTGCCTCAAATCCTTGGTCCTATATTCAGTTTCCTACAGGTTCCTGAGAGGCGACCTATGCCTAGCCTGTAAAGTTTCCTCAGATCTATCACTAATGGACCTGTTAAACAACTAACATCAGAAACACTCAATGTAGGGATCGAAACCTTACCAGCAACATAAATAGAATGTGCTTGATGGACAAGTATATGTCTCAGAGGCTTCCCCTTCCCAGGAGCAAGCTACATTCTATGTGAAGTAGACTAGTGAATGGACAACCAAAGATATACTCCTGGTCTGCTATCCATGTGCTGCTAGAGAGAGGAAGCTTGTAACTGTTTGCATACCTAAGAATACAAACCCACCACAAAACATTTGGGAACCATTATCTATCAAATTTTATTTTAGGGAACTATGCTTAAAATTACCCTTTGGGTCATTAGCCTAATATTCTACTATGATACATGGTCTTTTGTTTTGTCATTTTTTTTTTGTATTCAAATGCTCTAAGCATCTGCTATGAGACATTTTTCTTAGCATACATATTTATTATTCCACCCTTAGGGTTAATAACAAGAGACGTTTCTTGTTAAGATAATGTTTCAGAACGTTGTTCAGTTTCTACTACTACTATGCAGATGAGCTCATAATACAACTGAAATATATGACTACATCCAGCATCATAGTGCGTTCTTGGATCAGTGTATTGGAACATTCCTTTTTGTTTATGTCATGGAAATATTTTGTACCACCCAAGTAACTTAATAAAGGAAGGTTTATATATGTTTTTACTTATGATTCTGTTTTCTGATGGCTCGGTTGACTTACTACAGGACTTCTACTTTCTTTTTTCCACATTGTATATAGTGACCAGCAAAGACTATTGTCATGAGTGCTCATTTATGAACACCTAGTGAAAATATATTGTAATGGTTAACAGATAATTTAATTCCATCCATGCGGTGCTGCCACGTTGAGTTTGAATCCTAGAATTATGCCATCAACAGGCAACATTATCCATGACTTTATACCACTCGTATTCCGTATCACTCAGCTTTATCATTGGCTGAATGATACATTGAATTCAAGTGCCCGAAAACTCACTTAGTCAACAGCTCATTTGGTTTTAACAGCATTCAGTTACACATATTCTACAAGACACATAGAAATATGTTTTTTTTTAATAATTTTAAGTATTTTTTGTGGGCATAATCCCCCACACACTCTATAACCTAAGTGTAAGGTTTACAATACTTCGGATTAATGTGAATATTCGCTTACAGTACTGTTTTCTTCTTCTTCTTCCTCTTCCTTTCTTTCAGTGTAGTTGTGCTACTACGTCCTATCTGCTGCTATGGACCACTCTGTTTATGAGCTTGAATTAGGGTAGTGTACAGCAGCTTGCATCAAACATCCTGGTTTCTAGAATGGTGCAAAAAGATGCCTACTATACCAATGAATAGGAGATGTTCCTGTGCTTGGGATGGGGTAAGCACTGTACAGCATGTCACTGCTACACAGTGCATGAGAGAACTGCAGACTGGCATTGTATATGGTACTGTTAAGTAGCTACAAGTCGTTACCTAGTGGTGCACTATTTGCTATACTAACCTGCAGTTCAAGGCTGGACTGTGGCCTGCCATCCTACTAAAGAGTGATTAATTAAGAAAATAAAAAAAACCCCTCATACATGCTGGTCGACTAGGGTGCTGTGCATACTTCCAATAGTGGGAGACCAGCAGCACCACCACTGATGTGGTAGAACCAGTTTGACTGTGATAGCAAATTACTGTTTTGCTGATGCGGCTTTTCCTGCCATGCAATAGAATTATTTTCTTTTTTGTGTGTGTGCTGTTGAATTACTGTGTTGCTTAGCTGTATCTGCTATTTTCTTTAAGAATGTATTCAAGTGAAACTATACCACAAGCACGGAAATTCATGCAAGTAAGGTGAAACATTTGGTAGCTATCAGGTAGACAACCATTACAGTAGCAGCTATGCATTAATAAGAGCAGTATGCTCTTATTTCCACTAGATGGTGATATAAACCAAGAATCAGGTTTGTATTGCTGAGTGTGTAGGTTGCAGTACTATTAAAAAAAAATGAACAAGCACAGGAATCTGTGCAGTTCCAACCTCACCACCACGAGTGTTGAGGAAAAAATAAAAAAAAAAGAGAAACGAGTGGTCTTAAAACTTCGTTGATGAGCTCAGTCACAATAATTTCCAAAAATCATGAAACCCTGGTAGTGTTCCAAAGCAACAAGCCTTTATTCATCACAGAAAAGTGATCCTCAGTAACAAAAAAACAGAAGTATTTTAACAATGCTACACATATCAGCTTTTATATACTTAGAAGTAGGTGTAGAAAATATACTTATTGTTTAATTTTAACTAGCCTATTCATGCCAAACACTATAAACAGGGCTGTAAAAGTGCATTTTACAGTAAGTACTCACCCCCACACACTACTACTGATTAGATCAAACTAAATCTTAGTTAGGGAAAACACTACCTATTTATAACCCACATTCCAAGATCAGGTATTAAGAAAAGAATAACATATATACAAATACAGAGGATATAAAAAGTTTACACACCCCTGTAATGCCAGGTTTTTGTGATATAAAAAAAATGAGACCGCAATAAATCATTTCAAAACTTTTCCCACCTTTAATGTGTCCTATAACCTGTACAATTCAATTGAAAAACAAACAAATCAGTAAGGGGAAAAAATATAAAAAATAAAAAAACGTACAATAAGCTGGTTGCATAAGTGTGCACACCCTTAAACTAATACTTTGTTGAAACACCTTTTGATTTAATTACAACATTCAGTCTTCTTGGGTAGGAGTCTATCAGCATAGCGCATCTTGACTTGACAATATTTGCCCACTCTTCCTTGCAAAAGTCCGCCAAATCTGTCAGATTGCAAGGGCATCTCTTGTGCACAGCCCTCTTCAGGTCACCCCACCGATTTTCTATTGGATTTAGGTCTGGGCTCTGGCTGGGATATTCCAAAACTTTAATTTTCTTCTGATGAAGCTAGCAGATGCCTGAAGGTTTTGGGCCAAAAGTGACTGGTATTTAGAACTGCTCATAATTCCCTCCATCTTGACTAAAGCCCAGTTCTAGCTGAAGAAAGGCAACCCCAAAGCATGATACTGCCACCACCATACTTCATCATGGGGATGGTGTTCTTTTGGTGATGTGAAGTGTTGTTTTTGCGCCAAATGTAGCTTTTGGAATTCTGGCCAAAAAGTTCAACCTTGGTCTCATCAGACCATAGCACATTTTCCCACATACTTTTGGGAGACTTGATATATTGTTTTGCAAATTGTAGCTGGGCCTGGATGTTTTTCTGTGTAAGAAAAGGCTTCTGTCTTGCAACCCTACCCCATAGCCCAGACATATAGAGAATATGGGAGATTGTTGTCACATGTAGTACACAACCAATACTTGCCAAAAGTTCCTGCAGCTCCTTTAGTGTTGCTGTAGGTCTCTTGGCAGCCTCCCTGACCAGTTTTTGTCTTGTCTTTTCATCAATTTTGGAGGGACGTCCAGTTCTTTGCAATGTCACTGTTGCCCCATATTTTCTCCACTTTTTGATGACTGTCTTCACTGTGTTTTATGGTATATCCAATGCTGTGGAAATTTTTTGTACCCTTCTCCTGACTGATACCTTTCAACAATGAGATCCCTTTGATGCTCTGTAAGCTCTTTGCGAACTGTGGCTTTTACTGTAGCAGGCAACTGAGTAAACGTCAGTAAAATCCTTTTAGGACAACTGAACTTTATTTGGGGTTAATCAGAGTCTCTTTAATTGATGGCAGGTGTGTACCCAAGAAGACTGAATGCTGTAATTAAATCAAAAGGTGCTTCAACAAAGTATTAGTTTAAGGGTGTGCACACTTATGCAACCAGCTTATTGTACATTTTTTATTTTTTATATTTCCCCTAACAGATTTGTTTGTTTTTCAATTGAATTGTATGGGTTATAGGTCAAATTAAAGGTGGGAAAAAGTTTTGAAATGATTTATTGTGGTCTCATTTTTTTTTTATATCACAAAAACCCGGCACTTTAACGGGGATGTGTAAACTTTTTCTATCCACTGAATATACATAAAAAGACTTAACTAAAATCTCTTTCGGCTAATTAATGCAATAAAGCTTTCATCAGGTCTGTGACAAGCTAAAATCAAGAAAAAACACATAGCTATGTAACCATAAATATAAACAAACTAAAACACTATACATATAAAAATGCATCTGCCTAATTATACCTAGTAAATATCCATCCATGTGTATTAGTGTGCATAAAAAACAAAGCTATTAACAGCTCAGAAAAAATACCAGTGCTTTGCAAAAAATGTTTTCATGTTTACAGCCCCATAAACATGTTTATACAATGAAAACTAGTAGATAGAAGAAAAAACACGCAAAAATACAGAAAACAGTGGATGAAGTAAACTAGTAATATGTAAAAATGTGCAAGTGTGTGCATGAGCATCCATCAGTATGGTAAATGGGGGAATTATACCAGTACTACAGGGTAATAACAGCATGAAAAAATGTGTGTTTTGAATTTACCGTTTAAATCTCTGGTGTGATGCAATAAATCTAAACAAAGCAGAATTGAGGTTAAAGTAACTAAACATATATATATTTATACACGTTCTACACATAATTTTTATTATTATTATTTAGTATATTTTAGTGCATAAAAATATTCCTCAAAAAATTCCCTAAAAAACCTTTACAGATTGTGTGGCAGGTTATATATATATATCTATATATATAGATATATATAGATATATATCTATATATATATATATATATATATATATATATAGATATATATATATATATATATATATATATATATATATATATATATATATATATATATATATATATATATATATATATCTATATATATATATGTGTGTGTATATATATATATATATATATGTGTGTGTATATATATATATATATATATATATATATGTGTGTGTATATATATATATATATATATATATATATATGTGTGTGTATATATATATATATATATATATATATATACATATATATATATATATATATATATATATATATATATATATATATATATATATATATATATTCTACACATCATTTTTATTATTTATTATATTTTTAGCACATAAAAATATTCCTGAAAAAATTCCCTAAAAAACCTTTACAGATTGTGTGGGAGCTTATGTAAATTCAACACACTCTTAATAGAGCAATAGTAGTTAATTCCTGGTTTTCTGAATGCATTTAATTTCAACTACCAGTATAATTCTTTTTTCTCCAACACACCATTGAGATCCCCTTCAAGCTCATCCATTTCCACACAGTCCAGAATGATAAATTTAAAACCAGAATGTCTGGGGGTGTTCTAATACGTGTTTGGATAAGGAGTTCCTCCGGCATTTATGTCTGATGTCAGAAAGATGACCTGAAATCCATATAAAATGCAGGGCAGTCATTACACATGGCCCTATATACAACTTTTTCAGTATTACAGTTACCACCTGTTGAAGATTTCACCATCTTTTTAAGATAGCGGCACTCTAGTGAGTTGCACTCCTTCAAGTATTCACAGAAAGTGCAGTTAGCTGGCCCACAAATGTTAGTGCTCATATCAACCTGACGTTCTTTACTTTTCTTTCCCACATAGCTACTTATTCTTCTGCTCTTTTTTATGCACAAAAGTAGGGTGACCACCTAAAACCCTTGCTAGCTGCTGATTGTCAGTGAGATGGCCTAGTTCTCCTTAATAATGGCTTTAATTGTATTGAAATCCCAGGTGTAAGTTAGAATGCAACTGTCCTCACTTTCTCTTCTTTTGGGTTAGCACGTCCTTGTTGCATAATTCTACCAAAAAGCCTGTATACCACATAAGGTTATTGTTAAATTTAGAAGCTCTAGTGGGATCCTGGATCATATGTAACATGTTTGATTCATATCCTCTGGTTAAGAAATCATTCTCAACAGCATTCATATTTTTGAGAAAAGGAGCTAAATCTGTGTTAATGCATGCTAATCTGTAGCCTTGTGATTTTATTACACTGTGCTTAGTTTTTACTGGATGCATACTCTCTCTGTGAAGTAAGTAGTTCACTCTTGTTGGTTTTCTGTATAAGTTACTAATTCATTTTTCTCTGTCTTTATCAATACCAACAGTCATATCAAGGAACTGCACTGACTCCAAGCTGATAAAAGTGGAAAATTTCAGGTAGAAGGTGGAGCTACTGATTTAATGGATAAACTCAGTGCATATAGATTTCTGACTTTGACCAACTATGAATACATCATCAATAAAGCAAAGGTAGCTGGTCATAAATCTCTGGTATTTGCTTTGCAGTACAAATTCCTCCTCCCTCTTGCATAAGGCTACATTGACCAGGCTAGGGGGCATAGCTGCACCCATGGCTATCCCCCTCATCTGTTTGTAAGCCTGGCCATTGAAACTGAAAAAATTATAACTCAACACCAACTTTATTAGCTTTCCCAAGCATTCAGTTGTGTAGCATTGTTATTTTTGCTATAAGCCTCTGTAACTGCTTCAATACAGTACATGTGTGGTAACATAGTGTATAGGGCTTCATCCGCAATAGTTACCAAAATGATTTGTTCATTCATATACACTTTTATTTTTCTTAAAAATATATGGCAGTGGCTTCTGATATGGAACCTCCACTTGCAATAACATGTCTGTAAGGTGGATCTTCTCTATTCTTATGGGGTTTGGAAATGCTGAAAAAACAAGGTAACTTAGGGTGAGGATGTTTAAATACTCTAAAAAGTGTTCATTAATAAGTTCTTCATTAAGCATTGTGGTTGGCTTATCTTTCCATTTTATAGATGCAGTTTTAACTTCCTCAAAACAATGTTTAGAATAAAACTCAGATGTGTTCAGTATGTTGTCTAATTTCATTATATGACTGTCAGTATCTGTAACAAGTATGCCCCCACCGTTGTCAGCCTTCATAACACATCTAGTTCTATCATTGCTCAAATTCTTAAGTGCTAATATTTCATCCTTTGAAATGTTATAAAACTGACATTTTGGTGTTTTTTGAGAGCCTTTCTTATATTGAGCTTGCAGATTGTCTTGAAGGCTGCAAGTGTGAGATGTGGTGGGGGGTGGTGGTAAAAACTACTGGGTCTTTTAATTTTTTTCTTTTTTAATTCTTGTCACAGACTTTATGAAGGCTTTATTGCACTAATTAGCTGAAAGCGATTTTAGTTAAAAGTTTTTTTTATGCATGTCTTTTTATGTATATGTTATGCTTAATACCTGATCTTGGAATGTTGGTTGCAAATAGATAGGCAGTGTTTTCCCTAATTAGGATTTAGTTTGCTCTAATCAGTAGTAGTGTGTGGGGTGGGTACCTCCTGTAAAATGCACTTTTACAGTCTTGTTTATAACATTTGCCAAGAATAGGCTAGTTTAAAATTAAACAATACTTATATTTTCCACACCTACTTCTAAGTATATAAAAACTGATGTTTTTAACATTGTTAAAATATTATAGATTTTTTTTCTTACTGGAGATCGCTTGTCTGTGACAAGTAAAGGCTTGTTGCTTTGGAAGCCTACCTGTATTTCATGATTTTTGAAAATTATTGTGACTGAGCTTATCAATAAAGTTTTAACACCACTAGTTTCTCTTTTTTTTTATTTTTATTTATTTTTGTTGTTTTTTAGGTTATAGTACTATTTCATCATGTAATACAGCCTCCTTTTTGCACCCAAGTTGCAGACCTATGAAAAATAGGTTAACCTCAGAAAAGCTTCTCTCGTTTTGGTGCTCCAAAAACCAGTGCTGTATAGAAAGACAAACCACAGTGTTCTATCATATATTCTTCCTAAAGCATTTGGGCCTAGGTGTGTGGTTTACTAGACTTGCCCTGACCTTGCTTCTTTTCACCAGCTTCTTGATTTTTTGTTTAATTAAATGCACTTTTAAGAAAAAAAATTCAGGAAATAAACTTAGCTATGCTCCCAGCAGTCAGATGAGTTGTATGTGCCCTGCTTGCAATACTCAAATGTGCTGCATGTCTATGACTTCTTGTTGACATCTTCAAGTTTTTAACATGCTTAGGCCCTTACAAGACTAGGAGACTGTGTGGCGTTACAAGCTGAAATAATGCAGGTGTGCAGTCAGGTAATTTGATTGGTGTGTATTTGGCATGAGTGCAGGGCACTGATCCTGGGTGTTCATCCCATTGAGGTCCTTGTAGTACTTCAGTGACCAAGAAGAACAAGAAGTATGTAGAATAAGATAGACACTAAGCAGGGTGGTTTTACTTTAGTAATGTAACAGTTACTGACTTCATGTAGTGAAACAAAATGTGTTCATAAGTTACTGCTGCTGTGCATGCAGCTTGATCACTTGTTATATGCATTGAATAAACAAAGTATAAAATATTGGATAATGATAGTCAAGACCATCATGTCTCCCCATTTTAATGCCTTCTGTAAAACTGCTTCTCCCACTTAGACTCTGGTTTCAGTGCGTCCTTCCCCTGTCATTATTATAGAATACCTCTCAGATTTTGCTTTTAACACTTGTAAACCATTCATTGTTTCATATGTTAATTCATTCACTGATATGAATCAATAAATGAGACCGCAATCCGTCTCCGCTAGGTTAGCTAGTTCAAACAGTGAAACAGGACTCGAACAGGGATAAGGCAGCGAATTTATTAACACACAAGAAACTGAACAAAACAAGTGTAAGCGCTTTCATCTGCAATGCAGACTTCATCAGACAAAGTACATCTTAATTAACACCAAATTTAACAACTTTTTGGCGCCAACTTTGAATACACAAAATCATTTCATATAGCTGACGTCAACAAGTGCCAGTGCATACAATTAATAAAACCTGAAATTCAGTATACAAACGCTCAAAAGCATTTTAAAACATAACATTGCTAAAATGTCAACAGGTACTAATAATCATAAAGCCCACTACTGTGAAAATATTGAAAATGTAAATATAAATATGTAAATATAAATATAAATATATGTACATATGAAGGAAGAAATAAATGGTATATATATATATATATATATATATATATATAAATGTATAAATATATAAATATATAAAAAACATGAATATGTATACCAATAAAACTAATCTACTAAATACATAACATGTCAAATAATCTGTATAATTTACTACATGTAAACTAGATTCCTGCTTTTATGTATATATTCTGTATATGTTACTATATTTACTATCTGTAACACTGTTTCTGCTTCTGTACTAATTAATGTTTATATTTTTTCTGTATCTCATTGGAGCTTTTCTCCCCGGGCCTCCACTGAAAATGGGCTCTTTTAGGCCCAGTGGACTTATCCCAGTAAACAAATGCAATAAATAAATAAATAAATATACTGTGTGGAATCCAGAGTTTGGAGGTTCCCTATATCTTTGTTTATTAGGTCCATGATGATGCGTTCCATAGCTTTGCATATCAGACTTGTCAGGCTAATGGGATGATAGTTCTCAGGGTCTGTAATTGCTCCTCCTTTGTGGAGAGGAATGACTGTAGTAGTGCACCATTTGGTAGGGGCAAAGCCTGAGGTGAGGCTGTGATTGAACAGGGCACACTGGTAAGGTGCCAGTTCACTCTGTAGTTCATGTCGAACACAGCCAGGGATATTGTCAGGTCCCACAGAAGCTGTATTCTTGGCCTTGGAAAGTGCTGTTTTAACCTGTGCAGCAGTAATACTGGGTGCCTGGCAATCTGCTGATATTGTGATTGGTTCTTTGGTGGCGGAGAGAGGGGTAAAGTTGGCACTGAATCTGTCGGCTAGTACATTGGCAATATTTGTTGGCTCGGTATAGGAGGTGCCATTGTGCAACAGCTCCGAGCAAATCTGGGTATTGCCCTGGAGATTCTTTACATAACTATAGAAGGCCTTGTGGTTGTCTTTACTATCTGCTGCAATTGTCTTTACTATCTGCTGCAATTCTGTTTTCATAGCTAGCTTTAGAGGATTTGATGAGGAATCTCAACTTTTTGTTAAGGCTGATAAGGGAGTTTTTCCAGTCCTGGGACTTCACCTTATTTCTCATCAGTTTCCTCCTTCTGTTATAGAGTTTGTTTATGGCAGGGGACCACTAGATCGGCTTCCTTTTTTTGGGGGAGAGGGTCTTGGTTCTATTGGGCATGGCAAGATCCATGCATTTGTGTACATGTTCGTACAGGGCATTAGTGTATGATTTGGCGGTCATGCAGCTGTTCTCCAATTGTATGGGTGCCATGAAGTTAACCGCCTCTGTTTTTAGGAGCAAAAAGTTAGCTTTGGAGAAGTTTTTATGGTGGTTACCTTTACGGGGAGGGGGTGTGTGGATTTCTAAGGTGATTAGTTTATGGTCGGATATAACCAGGGAGAAGTTGACTATTGGTACAGAGCAACGGTCAACCATGTTAGTAATGACCATGTCAAGGATGTTGCTACCTCTAGTGGGGGTAAGAATGAGCTGGTCCAGGGCATTGGAATTAATAAATTCCAGGAAACGTTGGGCAAGTGTATTGGTACATGAGTAGTTTTCCCAGTTAATGGAGGGGTAGTTGAAGTCGCCCAGTATGAGAGTGTTAGGTTGAACCCTAATATTCTCCAGGGTGCTTAGGAAAGTGGAGTGTGAGTCTTGGGTCATGGTTGGGGACCTATAGCAGGCTATGACCTGAATCGCTGTTTTACCCAATGTTAGCTGCACCTGAAGTATCTCTGATGCATCATGTTGGACTACCAGTCTGGAGGTGTGTGCATCCTTTATGAATATGGAAACACCACCACCTTTGGAGCTTCAGTCTAAGTTCTGGAGCCAAAAGGTATGGAATTAGTTATAGCCTGGTAGTGCAGGGGTGCTATCTGCTGCCTTGAACCAGGTCTCTGTTACAGCACATAACCAGATATGGGGGTTGATGACGAGGTATTCGGCTGTGGTATCATTTTACAATTATACCTTTTTCAAACATTTTTATTTAGTTAGTTAGATAGTTAGTTGGCTAGTTATTTATTGGCCTAGGATAGGCATAGCCGTCAACCTCCATGTTAGCTCCTCCAGTTTCCAGGCTGCTAATCCAAACCTGGTCATCTGGATCTCAGTCAGATTTTTAACCCTTTGTGCCATGGAGCTGACTAAGAAAAAAAGTAATGTTTGTTTACCAGGGCAATACATTTATCACAATAGACAATTTTCAGGCACAGCCTGGGTGAAGAAATTCACAAAAATAGAAAACATTTACAGAGTAATCACAGAAGGTACATAGTAAAACAGAGCTCCTCCAGCTAGTGCAATGAAGACAGCCTACTGATATAGACCCTGATTTTGATCTAGAATAATTTCCACAGACTGGGAAATGAGACAAACCTTTTCCAAGAACCATTTTAACTGGAAAAAAATACTTGAAAAAATATTTACAAAACTTTATATTTAATACATAAATGATTTAAAAACATAAATGCTTGAATCACAAATCACAAATATGATAGTAAATATACATAGCAAATTAATTTATTATTGACAGAAACATTCCGCGGTGGTGGTGCTCCGGTAGCGTTGTCGCCTCACAGTAATACGCTGACAGGTTCAATTCTCAGCTAGAGCGTCTTCTGCATGGAGACATGCGTGAATGGGCGTACCTTCGTTGAAGGTTGTGCGTTAGGGCTGGCAACTCAGCACGTAAAATTCAACTGCCAATCATTAGCGGACCGGAGTTCTGCTGTGGCAACCCCTAACCGGGAAAAGCCGAAAGACACAACAACATTGACAGGAAGATGCAAAATAAATTCTTACATTTATTTAAAATGAGCATAGATTTGTTCTAAAACTGAGGGCATATTTTCATTTTTATAGTAAGACCAAAAGTAAAAAAATGCACAGAGAAACACCTCATTAACAGCTTGTTATGATCCCTCTGAATCAAGCACTGTTCAGTCACATCTGACAGCACAAGTAGTGTTCTTCCTGCTAACCATGCATCATGATAACATAGGCACTGTGCTACACTCCCCTACAAGTGCAAATGCAAACACACGCACAGGTACACACACGCATACACATTCAGACACCCATACATATATACACACAAACACGCACACGTACACATTCAGACACCTACACATACATACACGCACACACACACGCGCACACACACACACACACACACACACACACACACACACACACACACACACACACATGCACATTCAGACACACATGCACATTCAGACACCCATGCATACACACACACACACACACACACACACACACACACACACACACACACACATTCAGACACCCAACATATACTCACTCACATGCACACACACTCATTCAGACACCCACACACACACACACACACACACACACACACACATAGATACACGTACACATTCAGACACACATGCATACACACACACACACACACACACACACACACACACACACACACACACACACACACACACACATTCAGACACCCAACATATACTCACTCACATGCACACACACTCATTCAGACACCCATACACACACACACACACACACACACACACACACACACACACACACACACACACACACACACACACACACACAGATACACGTACACATTCAGACACACATGCATACACACACACACACACACACACACCCCTAAGCATACACAAACAAGTTTTCCCACACTTGCTCACACTCACAGAAACTGTCCCCCACAATTCTCACCTATAAACATGCATGCATTCTCACACACAAACACACTCAGTTGGCATTGCACACCTACTTTTCTCTGTAGTGTGACCATCCTAACACACACACACACACACACACACACACACACACACACACACACACACACACACACACACACCAAAGCATACAAAGGCACATGGCTCCACTAAATTTACCTGTACTGTGACTACTAATTCCACACTGTGAGCCAATACTGTACCAAAGCACCTCCTGCCACCTAAGAGGTTCGGTTGTTTGTATTCAGTCATACCGGTGTTTGGTGGCAGGTGGTGCTATGACTACTACCATAGGAGTGAAGGGGTGAACAATATCAAAAGACAGCTTTCACTTCTTCCTTTTCCTCCTCTTCCTGAAAATATTAACTCAGCAGAGTGATTGTCTTTTTACTTCTGTGCCTGATGACCATCGTCCTTCCTCCAACTGATCTCAAACCCATTCCTTCCTGTATAGTGACACTTCAGACACTTCATCAGGTGATAGCCAACTGGTGAAAGCCACCATCCAAACAGGTATGATGGCTGCTTAACCTTGCCATCTGTGGACCATCATCCTCCCCTGCAACCAAATAATCCACCGAGTTGCTCACAAATCCACTGCCATTGTCATTCTAAGCTAGCAGCCTTTGGGTCTATAGGATAGGCTGGATATCACCCCTGACTCTCTACTGCAGTCAAACAGATCACTGATTGGCTCACCAGTCTCATCTTAAAACCAGACACTCAACTTATCTGAGGGTCCACAAGGAAGCTATCATACATTCAGATAGCAAGGAGTTTTTTTCTTAATTAAACTAGTCCTTCTCCTGGGCAGGGGTACATATGCCCCACATCACTGTAGGGGTTTACTTTGCCTTCCATGTGTGAGTCCATGCTTCTCTACATCCATGTTAATGTCTAACTAAAGACATAGTGAACCATGTGTGTGCCTAAAGTGCATACAACCCAATCCATCCCTGTCCATAGCATAGGCATATACACATAGATATATATATATATATATATATATATATATATATATATATATATTTACAGCTACTTGTTAACTCCTCCAGTTCCCAGGCTGCTAATCAAAGCCTGGTCATCTGGATCTCAGTCAGCTCTATAACCCTTTGTAGAAGGAGTTGACTCAGAAGAAAAGTAATGTTTCTTTGGGAAACACAAGCTAATCTTAAGATACACAGATATAAAAAATAAAAATGGTCAATATTTTACATAGTTTGCTGTCAAAAGAATGTTACAGTTTAGCTTGAATTTTCATTTACTTTTTTTTCTGTGACCTATTATACTGAGATGGAACATATTATACTAACTCATGATATTTTTAAGGAAGGGTACTATGGTGGTACAGTAGTCAGTATGGCTGCCTCACAATGTTTGGTTCTCTAGTTCAGGTCTCTGCTGGGGTACCTTCTGTGAGTGGTATGCATGCACTCCCTGTGTCTGTATGGGTTTGCACATGGTGCTCTAGTTTTCTCCCATAATCGAAAGAAACACTGAAGGTGAATTGATGAGCTTATAGACGTCTGTGCTATGTTGTGACTTGCGTGTCTGTGTGTATATATCCTACCATAGACTGGTGTCCTTTACAGGATTAATTTATCTGCCTTGCACTCAGAGAGTACCAGCACAAGGTCTAGCAGCTCCATATCAGTGAATGATGGATGGGATGTGATTTTACATATTAATTTTACACATTGATTTTATATATTTCCGTCTTTCTCATGTTCAAGGAAAATGTTTTATGCATATGCAGAACCAACTTTGTAGGGTTTTTTTGGGTGTCCATTAGCAACATGTAGTAAGGGGCACGTCACTAATATCCGAAATTCTACAAAATCCAAACTTGCTATGTGTTACAACAGAATAGCAAAATTTGCCACCAAGGCCACATTCTCATCCCACCATTGTAAGTCACTGAAACAATTAGGGTGGCTGGAACTCCCCCACCATCTCTCATTCACCCAACTAACTACTGTGCACAAAATAAGCCTCACAGTTAGACGTTGCCCATTCGATTCTCAGTTAGAGCGTCTTCTGTGTGGCGACATGAGTGAATGGGCGTTCCTTCATTGAAGGTTGTGCGTTAGGCCTGGCAAGCCAGTACGTAAAAATCTACTGCCAATCATTAGCGGACTGGAGTTCCGCAGTAGCGACCCCTAACTGGGAAAAGCCGAAAGACACAATCAGTGAGGAGAGGGGCACCATAAAGGAGAGAGGGTAATAAAAAGGTAGTTGCAAGGGTTTGTCTAGTAGAGAGGCTAAGAAAGTGTTGGTGCCTGTAGAGCATACCAAGCTTTTGGTGTGTTTTTTTGATGTAATTGTTTATGTGTAGGTCAAAGTTAAGGTTTTCATCTATAATAATGTCTAGTAATTTATTGTGTGGGACAACTTCTATAGTGGTATTGTCTTGGGCTTGTATAGTGAAGGGTTTTTTATCAAATGGAGTGGTTTTCCCAGGAGTAAAAATTACTAGTTTAGTTTTTTTTTGATTTAGGGCAAGATGATTGTTAAGCATCCAAGATTCAGTAGATGTGAGGGCATTCTGGGTAATTTGCTGGAGTTCAGAGCTGGAATTTGCAGTGCATATTATTGTGGAGTCATCAACATACTGGATTACTAAGCATTGTGGGAGAGTGGTGTAAAAGTTGTTAATAAAAATGCTAAATAAGAAAGGACCAAGTATGGAGCCTTGGGGTACCCCCGTGGATGTACTGAGGAAGGGAGAGTAAGACTGTTGCCATTTGGTGGATTGCTGCCTATTGGAGAGATAGCTGTTGTACCATTGTAGGGTAGGGGGAGAAATGTGGAGGGTGGATAGTTTAGAGAGTAGGATAGTGTGGGAAATGGTATCAAAAGCTTTGGAGGGGTGAAGGAAAAGTGAAGCAATTATTTTACCAGAATCCCATGCCCGGTTAACTGTATCAAGGAAGGATAGGAGGGCAGTAGTGGTGCTGTGTCCTTGTCTGAAACCATGAGTGGGTGATAAAATTTGATTTTCATGCAGGTGGTTGAGGAGTTGGACATGGATGCATTTTTCCAGTATTTTAGAGAGGGGTGAGAGAATTGCTATGGGTCGAAAGTTTGTGGTGTCTGTGTTGGTGCCACCTTTGTGTAAGGGAAGAATGAATGCTTTTTTCCAGATGTCTGGGACAAGGGATTCTTTAATTGATCTGTTAATGAGTATGCTGATGGGATAAGCTATAGAGTTTGCTGCTAGCTGCAGGAAGTGTGGGGGTAGATTGTCAGGGGCCAGAGTACAGGGTTTTAGCTTAAGTAAAAGTTTTTTTATTATGCTGGTGGATATGGGGGAGAATTTTAGGTTAGGGTTAAGGGTAGACTTGATTTTTGGGATGATTTGGTCATCAGCTGTCTTAGTGGTGGTGCTGTTAACTGTAGGAAAGGTGGTGGTTGGGTTAGCTATGGTGTCAGTGAAGTAGGAATTGAAAAGAGTAGCAAGTTCAGTGGGAGTTTTTTGTGGGTCAGGGGATGGATTGCTTTGAGAGCCTGGGTGTAATAGTTGGCTGATGGAAGACCAGAATTTTTGGGGATTATTTTTATGTTGGCTTTGTAGGTGGAAGTAGTGGTCTTTTTTATCAGTGGTTAGTAGACATTTTGCCTGGTTACGGAGTTGCTTGTAATGCAGTAGAGTTGAGGGGTCTTTGGTTTTCTGCCATGATTTCCAGATTTTATCCCTTGTGGACATTACTTCTTTGGTGGATTTTGAGAGCCAGCATGCATGATTATGTTTTATTCGTTTTTGGCGGGTGGGTGCTTGCCTATTTAGGATGTCTAGAAATGCTGAGTTAAAGAATTCAACAGCCTCATTAAGTGGTAGGGATTTGAGAGGTTTCCAGTTTACTTTAGCTAAGGTTTCATTAAATATGGATGATTGGAACTTAGTAAAATTTCTGGTAGATTTGTATTGGTGTTGGCCTGTGGTTGGAGTAGTTTTGCGTATGATATATGCTGGGTGGTGGTCACTAATGTTATTAGGTAGTATGCCCGCACTTATGACATTGAAAGGGTGGGATACTAATATCCAGTCTATTGTGGAGCCCCAGTTGTAATTTTTGTGAGGTCTAGTGATGTCTTCAATTAGTTGGGAGAAGTTGTAAAGATTTATGTTTTTTGAAGGGTTGTTGTGGCCTATATCTAGCCAGTCGATATTTACATCACCTAGAATGATGGTTTCATTATCTATATTTTGGGAAGTCCAGGCAAGTATGTTTTCAGTTTTGTTTTGTGAAGGGTAGATCATGCCTGCTCAACCTGTTTGACTTCTTTGAGTCAGTCACCAGCGCTATTGATGAAGGCAAGGTGGTTCATACAGCTTACCTTGATCTAGCCAAGGCCTTTGATACCATTCCCCACTCAGGAATCATAGAAAAACTCAGTAAGCTAGGCATCAACTCCTATATCACTAGGTGGGTTGCAAATTGGCTCACAGATAGGATCCACAGTGTGAAAGTAGCTGACTCCAAGTCAGACTGTCGAATAGTCATGAGTGGAATCCCACAGGGTTCAGTCCTGGGTCCTCTCCTGTTTTTTATCTACTTCTCTGAAGTCTAGGCCAACACAAAGGGACTCTGGCTGACAAAGTTCGCAGATGATTGCAAGTTGGGAGCCATAATTAACTCCCCAAGTGATGTTGACATCCTACAGAAAGACCTTACTGAGACCAATGACCGGTGTTAGAATCATGGCCTTAAGCTCAATGCGAAAAAATGTGTCATCATCCCCTTTGGGAAAAACCCAGTTCCCATGAATTACCACATCGATGGTAGTCCACTGAACACAGATGGCATCATAAGAGATCTGGGAACACAGGTTGACAGCAACCTCTCTTTTGACCACCACATTGCCACTGTGTTCAGAAAGTCCTTCTATGTGGCACATCTCATTATCAAGGGTTTTGCATCCAGGAAGAAAGAGGTCATTGTCTCCCTCTACTCCTCCCTCATTAGGCCAATCATCGAGCACAATGCCCCATTCGGGATGTACCTCATTAGGCACCTAGAACAACTGGAGAGGCCGCAAAAATACCTTACAAAGAGAATCTTAGGCCTTAAACACTTGTCCTATATGGACAGACTCAAAAAACTCCAACTATTCTCTGTCTCATTTCGCCTACTTAGAGGCGATCTCTGCTTGACTTACAAAGCCATGTCTGACCCAGCTCTGTTAGAAATGCTGCATCTAAAGACATCCCAATCCCTCCGCACTACACGCTCCAGAGACCTCAACCTCATTACCACAAACAACAGAACAAGCTGGAGGGACAAGTTCATAACCCACGCACTGCCCATGCTATGGAAGAGACTTCCCATACATGTCAGGCGGAGCGCCTCACTGACCCTCTTCAAGAGAAATCTTGATGATTAGATGTGAAATAGAAAATTCACCCTGGGGATCACTCCAGTAGCTCTACTTGACAGAGGCACTGGGAACTAAGGTCGGGTGGCATGATGCCAGGGTAATCTTATGGGATAGGCTTGTAAAGGCTCCAGGGCCATTAGCCTAGTACACACCTATGAACCTATAATATGTTCACTGTCAAATCAGTCCCACACAGGAAAGTAAATTCGTTTACTGTCATCTAATCTCCACCAGAGGGCAGTCAGTTATCAGGCACTGTCTGTAATCCCCCATTTCCCTTTTGTTTCTTTTTCATTGTCTCAGGAAAAGGCAGCTGATTTTAGGGTATGAACATACATACCCTCCCAGGTTGTTCATTTAGTGACCTGACATAAATCTTAACTGGTCTACTTCGGAAGACTGAAAAACCAAAAGACTGAATCCCAGAATACTGAAAACTCAAAATACTGAAGGATGGAATTTGCCTCTTCTCCACTGTTGTGTGATCTTGGAGTTGGTAAATATAATTAGCAGGGGGTGTGGGGGGCACAGCCCCTACATGAGAGGCTTACCCACTGCATTAAAAATGTTTTCAGTATTTTGAGTTTTCAGTATTTTGGGATTCAGTCTTTTGTTTTTTCAGTCTTCTGAGGTAAGACGCATATATATGGTATCTCTCTCTCTCTCTTCTCTCTCTCATTACAGACTCACTAGTATCATCAAGAGATTGTTGCACCAACGTGCTAACCTCCCTTAGTATTTTTACAAGGCTTACAGTTTGATTGTCTGTGCCCACGATGCTGATATCTTCATTTTATTAAGAACCACTGATCTGGTTATGTACTGACTAACAAACGCACGGAGGTCAAGTCTGTACAATGTTCTTATACCTTAATGGTAAATCTGGAAAGACCACCAAATCACTGCCCTGTATGGCCTGGATTTGTTTTCCACATGAAACACTTAACATTTCTCTCTCTGGCTCATTAAATGTTGTAAGCTTAAACGTTACATTCATAGGCATACAAGTGTGCTTATCTTTAGCTTCTACACAGAACAAAATGTTATGTGCTTAGGAACACAGTGCATTTATGTTGCTTTTGTGATACAATCTATAGTATGGTTAAAAAGAAAGTTATTAGCTTCTTAGGAGAAAGATCCAGTGTTCTTCTGGTTTGCATTCAAGTCTCCAAGTCTCACTGAAGCTACCTATATTCTTTCTTTATTATTATTTCTTTTTTTTGGTATGTCTTCCCTAACTAAACACTCTTTAGATAGTATGTGTTTTTCTAGGTATCATTTGAAGTATATTATTAAAGAAACAATCAAAGCTCTCCAGGTTTCGCTTGCATTTGTAGAATTGCTGACAGCACAAACATTAAGTTAGGGTCAAGTCCTGCATTGCAGCAAAGTTAACTAATTTTCATTAAAATTAAGAGGACTTATCATTGCCTTCACATGACTGATCTGAGCTGCAGAGAAATGTATTATGTATTTTACAAATCTCTATGGCTTTCAGACTTGGGGGGGGGGGGGGTAGGACAGTAAGAAATACAAAAAACTCAATGCAAAAAATGTATTATCATCCCCTTTTGGTAAGAGCAATTGGGTCTATGCCATATAATTGAACTTCCAAAATTTCGAATACCACATGTTCGAACTTGGAAGTTCGAAATATGACAACAATGAAACCTCAGAACAGTGAATGTATTCCCAGGGAAAAAAATTGCTGTTCTGAAAAACACACACACAACACAAGCACACCAAAAACCTAATAAACCTACACTACACCTTACATACACAACTATCTATGCACTAACCTTAACCCAAGCCCTCACCCTAAGGTCCATCACTATCGCACACTTACCTTACCTGCAACCTAACCCTAAAGTCCATCACTATTGCACATTTACCTTTCCTGTGCCCTAACCTTAAAGTCCGTCACTATCGCACACTTACCTTACCCGCGCCCTAACCCTAAAGTCTGTTACTATCGCATACTTACCTTACCCGTGCCCTAACCCTAATGTCCGTCACTTTCGCACACTTACCTTACCTGCACCCTAACCCCAACGTCCGTCACACTCAAACACTTAACTTAACCAGATCCGTAACTTTCGCACCGCAGTACAGAAAATGTCGAAGCCACGAAACAGCCAACCAAATTCTTTCCCACAGAAAGAATTTGAATTTCTGCGGCTTCGACATGTCTATTTTTCGAACTTCCCCCTTCAAACTTCCAATACTCGACATTTAGGACGGTCAATTAAATAACAGGTACCCAAGCGATGTTCCTGCTAACTACCACATCAATAACAACACCCTAAGTATGCACTCAGTGGTGGGAGACCTGGACACACAGGTTGACAGCAACCTTACCTTTGATCACCATGTCTCCACAGTGGTAAAAATGGCATTTTATATTGCTCATCTCATAAGTATGGGCATTGCCTCCAGAGAAAAAGAAGTTAGAACCTCTCTGTACTCTTCCCTCATCAGGCTAATAATTGAGTACAATGCTCTTCATGTACCTTTCTAAGCACCTGCAGCAACTGGAGAGACCACAAAGGTTCCTCACAAAGAAAATTCAAGTTCTTCAGCATCTATTCCATGTGAATTGTCTGAAATCACTGTCACTTTTTTTCTGTTTCATACAGACTACTCAGAGGCAATCTCTGCCTTGCATATAAGGCAATCACTGACCTTGCTTTACTGGAAGTGCTGCATAACTGCAAGTCAAAAGGTACATGGGTTACTCGCTCTAAAGACCTTGACCTGGTATGTGACATTAATAGAACCTGCTGGAGGGACAGATTTGTCTCCTAGAAGTTACCGCACCTTTGGAACAGACTCTCACTTCATGTCAAACAGAGTACCTCACTGGCCTTCTTCAAATGCAATCTGGACAATTGGATGGGTAACCATAAATTCATCCCAGGGGTTCCACCTGTGTCCATTTTGGACAGGGGCAATAGGTGCTGATCGTGGAAATAATGGTACAACTTGGCTAGGCTTGTAAGAGCCCTAGGGCCATTAGCCTAGTAACTTGTTGTGATCCTATGATAGCAATTGAGTCTTGTGACAATTTGAGCCTTGGCAGTGTCCACCTTTAGAAAGTACCTCTTTTTTTGAGGTGGGCTTGGCCAGTCAAGCCCAGGGTGAATTTTTGAATACCTATTCAATCATCCATTTCCTGTTTGAATGAAGATAATGTATTGTCTTGTGTCACACTGATAAGTTTGTATTGGGAGTCTATTCCAGGGGTGGGGATGGTGCTTTGTGATGAACCTATCCCTCCACCATGTTTTATTTATTTACTGGTGAAGATTTAGATCCCTCATTCTGGTATTTGATGGACTATTTGATTTGATAAAAGAGACCCAGGATCACTTGGTCCCTAGTGGTATGGGAGGCAAGGCATAGCTCTCTCCTCAGGAGTATGTAAAATACTGAATAAAGGAGCAGTGCCTTTAGCCTTTTCTGGTAGCTTAGAGATTTTAAGCTGGTGATCTGAGTTAGGAACCTCTGAGGTCTTTGTAGTTTGATATGTTTAATGATATCTATCCCAAAGGAGGCATAGGTACTCAATGACAGTGTTAATTAATGCTGTATGTAAGGGTACAATGAAATATTTAGATCTGAATAATATTCTTTCAGTAATTAGCTGCACTAAGTAGAAGGGCTTCCTAACTACTGTTAATACATGATGACCAAAGGAGAGGTAATTATCGGCCGAAGCTCCAAGGTCTCTACCAATGTTCATATTTTGGAGTGGAGTACTGATTCTGTTGTAAACTGAGGGGGGAGCTGTATATCAAGTGTGACAATAATGAATTTTTTGGCATTTAATTTGAGCCCGTTATTAATACACCAGATATTTACTACTTTAGTCTGGGGGTTGGTGCAGAGGTTAAGGTTACGAACTATAGTTCTATTGGTACAAAGATTCCCTCAGCCGCCATTTACCTACTGTGGGACCTTGAACAAGTCACTTAACCAGACATTGCTCCTGGATCGCCCCTGAAAAGGGACTGTTTGTCCAGTTGGCCTACCTAGTTAACAAATAAAATTATTATTCATATTACTGGAATTATTATTATTATTATTATTGTTATTATTATTAGTGAAGGTTCATGCAGAAGGGTGTGACCATCAAAGGGGAATTTGACAGTGACTTAACAGTTTACAGTCATCTACAAACCTGGTTAGACAGAGGTCTTGGTTCATGGACTGGACATCAGAAAAGTAAATACCGAATAACAGAGATGTCAGCATAAGTCCTGGGGGACACTATTGGTCACTTTCATACTCTCTGATGAGGCATCTGCTATGTACACTGTGTTGGTTCTGTATTTTAGCAAGTTTGCTGTTGATCTTACCATTTAACATATCTGGTTGTAACGCATTAACTGCATTACCTATGCCAGCATGGGGAATCGTGTCAGACACCTTGGCCAGGCCACCATATGCCTTGTAGGCAGCACGGCTACTGTTAACAGCCTGTGTTACCCTTTCAGATAAGTTAACCAGATTCATTAGGCACTATCTACTTTTGATAAAGCCAAACTGGTGCAGGTCTAGCTTGACAAGATGTTTGATATCATAGTTTATCAGGACAGTTATAATGTGTTCCATAGCTTTGCAAATAAGACTGATTAGGCTGATGGGCCTGTCATTCCCAGGGTTAGAGGTGAGGCTACCTTCGTGCAGTGGCATCACTACTGCTGTGTACCACACCTCAGGGACAAAGCCAATGGATAAACTCAGCTTAAATAGGGGTTGTCTGGTACTGTTTATTACATAGCCAGGTATATTATCAGTTCCTATGGAGGAGGTGTTTTTAGTCTTGGACAGCACCTTCAGTACAAGCTTGTTAGTGATGGGAGTGGGGCAGAAAGATTCAGGGATACATGAGCTGTGGATATTCATCTCAGGGATGAAATTCACAATGAATTTGTTTACTACTATATTGGCAATGTCTACTGGGTCAGAGTAAGTGGTGCCATTAAGAATAAGTTCAGAGCAATATTGGGTGATATTTCTTAGTTTCCTAAAAGTAATTAAAGAACGATTCGTAATTGTACTTTGCTTCAGACGTTAATCTAAGTTTGTGGGTTGCTTTTGTAGATCAAGTACTATTTTTCAAAGTTTTAGTCAATTTTTCTGATGTTATCCTTGATATGAAGGTCTTTTGATCTGTTGTATATTTTAAGATTTTTTTTTCTTTTATTGTAGAGTTTATTTATGTTGGTGGACCATTAAGATGCTTTGTTTTTACATTTGTCTTTGTATTTAGATGTGGTTGGGATTGCCAGTTCTATACATTTTTCTAAGTAGAAGTAGGACTTCTTTGTGACTCTGCCTGCTGTAGCAACATCTGTGGTGCTCCTATAAGTGAATGTTGAAACTTTGTCATTTAATTTGTTGAGGTTTCATTTGAAATCCTTGAATTCTGAGATATTGGTTTCATCTGCTTTAGAGATTTTCAAGGAAAAGGTCACTAGATTATGATCCATCTTAGTCAAATAAGGAGATACCAAGGGTATAGTACATGAAGAAACTGTATTCATTAGGACTAGGTTAATAATATTATGGTCTTTAGTGGGTTTTCTAACAATCTGGTCAAGGAAGTTTTTTTGATTATTAAATCTAAGAACTTTTGGACATATCCTACATTGGAAGTATGGATGCTTCATTTATTAACGCGTAGTTAAAGTCTCCCAAAATAATTAACATTTTATTTACAGGGTGTTTGTCAAGTATAATTAAGAACCTTACGTGATTTTCAGGGTACACAGAGGGTGCCCTGTAACAGGCTATAAACAGTCCTGTTTAGTATAATTCAGAGCTCAACGAGTTTGATTTGTGGGTCTCTGGGAATCTGTCTAGAAGTGCTATGATCCCTAACAAATATGAAGTCACCACCACAGTGGCCGTCAGGACTGAAGGCATGGTGGGACAAAACCCTGATATGGTGTGAGTTCTTTCTAAACATTTAAACCAAGTTTCAGTAAGTACATAGATTTGTATACATTTCAAATGCAAGAGAGCCTCAGCATCTGCCATTTTGTTGTTGGAACTCTGGCACTGAGAAGCGCCACCTTAATGTGATCCTGTTTGGGGTTTGATATATTAGTTCTGCCAGAATGCCCATTAGCTGATCTTTGCCTAAAAAAGGCACATGGGAGCAGCAAAGGCTTTAGCCAATAGGCAGTAGCCTTGGAATGAGAGGTATGATCACCAGTTACTACAATGCCTAAGGATACCAAGTGCTATGAAGGCACTTTTTGTGAGTGGTTCTTTTGTGCAAAGCCAGGACAGATCTACTTATTAATAGCATCAAAGGTTATTCTAGTTCATATGTTTGACAGTTATGTGTATTTATCTCTCCTTATGTAAGGGAAGAGGGCATTACTGATACAGCTCTCACTTTATTGCACTCATTTGATCTCAATAGCCTGCTTATGCAGTGTACTGCTATGCATTCGGCACCTGTGGGTTACTGAACAGTTTGACATGCAGTATGCTGTGCTCATTTAAAGTAAAGTAGCAGTGAAACAAGTTACTAGTGTGACGTGTATGGCAAATCCCACTAGCAGCATGGCTATGAGGTTTTTCTGATTTGTGCTTGTGTTGATATCTGTTGTAATGTGAATTTTACAATATTAACCTATAGGGCTTAAGCATGTGAAAAGTCTTAATCAGCCCTAGAGTTTAAAGGAGGTTCTTTCACCATATGCAGGCAAATGCTGATACTAACAAATGGAGAAATGAGCTATGGGAGGATGTGGATGAGTTTTATTTAGCTCCTGTGCAGATGAAAGACACTCATGTGCCAAATCTGAGAAAAAAAATGTCACCATATGCTTCTAGTTAACAAGGTACTTCTGTTTGTTTGTGTCTTTTGGCTTTTCCCGGTTGTATCACTCTAAATTGTATTTTCTCAGCAAATTGTTATAACCAGTGCCAGATAGAGGCCCTTAGGATTGGCCTTCAACAGAAATTATGTATTTTAATATGCATGATGCAAACTTTCTTCTGTCTATGTTGTAGCTCCACTCCCTGTCAGTAATGTCAGTGTTAAGACATCCACCCATCTGCCCCTTTTTTCTAGCTTTATAAAACTCCTGTAGCTCCAGGATACTTAAAGTAAGTACCTCTGCCAGCTGTTGTCCTTATATCAACGCAATGTCAGTCTTTATATAAATAATCATTTCTGTATGAAAAAAGGAGGAATTCCCTACTGGACTTATGGCAGAAAACATTGGAACACAAAGATGACATGACCATCACAGGTTTTACAATATAGTCTATGCAAGTCTTGAGACTGTATGAGCCCTTTTCAGGAACTAATAAGCAAGTTATCTGCAGATCTAATGATGTAGGCATCCATTTAAAACAGTCTAACCTGAATTAGTCACTATGTTTTTGACAAGTATGCAAAAATAAATGCTGATGATTAAAAAGTTTAACCTGGCTATACATTTAAAGAAGTTTAAATAGTTTAAAGTAGTACCACAAATTTAAAGTAGTTGCAAGCTTTTACCTCCCTTGATGTGACTTTATGACATTTAAAGACTATGAAATCATTTAACATAAAAAACACTGTAGTATGTAGATGGTTAAGATTATACTCAAAACTAGGGAAAGACACACTTGTTAAGCACTTTTCTGATAACAAAAGGGTGCTTAACAAGCTTTCATAAGTACCTTTAACTGCTGTTAAGTTCCAGTTTTGTGCTGGAGCATAAACAGCATCCAAAATAATAGGAGCACAAAGTGTTTCATGTCTTTGAAAGTCATGAAGCTCAGTGCTGTCTCACAAAAGTCAGCAAGAAGTTAAATGTACCTCTCATTTTTTTTTCTTGGATGTCTTCTGGTCGCTGCCTGACAGCACTAAGTGCTTCATGGTCAAAGCTGTGAAACACTTCATGCTCTTATATACTTTTTCACTGCAAATAATAATTAACGGAAGCAACTTAAGCACCATGCACTGCAAAGGATTATGATTGGGTTTCCAGTCAACACCAGCTTGTCATGTGTTCTTGACATGGATGTCAAGGTTCACCTTTCGAGTTTTACATTCCCCTGCTCTTATGATGAATTTCTTGACATCTGTGTCTCAAAAACATGACAAGGTAGTTATGGCTGGAAAGCAGATCATAATCCTCTGTATTTAATACCCCTTGCTTTCTTCAGTTATTCTAAAAATAGTGTATAATCAGACTAAAACAACCATAATTTCCTTTCCCTCCAGACATTATAATGTGCTAGGATCCATTAATGAAACTATAAAGGCATGAACCCAGAAATAAAAATACATTATCAATATCTGTTAAAACATAGTGTCCTCTGGAAGCACAGTGTACATGAATATAGCACTCACAATATTCATTGCACGTAGCCTCCTTAGCAAGTTCAGCTAGAAACGTTTACTGCCCTATCGTCCATTACAATTTAATTCCAGAGGAAACTGCATCTACTCAAACTCCAAAGCTCAGCATCTCATCTCTTTTGCTACATGTTCTGAAGGCTTAACCAAGTTATTAAAGAAGAGCTATGTACTTAAAAATTAAGAATAACATCTTGCTTTCCCCTCTGATCTACTTCCTTGTTCAGTACTCAGATCATAAACATCACACTTATCTTTGGCCTTAATTTTGTGCGCTGTGATATGTGGACTATGTATCCCCCATGCCAGACTTCACCTTTTCTATTAATTTCTAAACATATATTGCCATTTTTAAAGTTACTTACCTTGGGTATGTTCTTATTAACTTGGACTCTTCAAAGTAGAATTGTTATCATCATCATCATCATCATCATCATCATCATCATCATCTCTTATGTGGTCATCTCTCTTGTTAAACTCAGCCATCAAATCAGAAGTCATTGTTTCATGATTATGATGCAAAATACTCACCTCATCAAAAACATTAAAGTAACCATGAGCTGTGAAGCTCTGACAGCTATTCCTTTTATAATCCTATTCTTATCTGCAAACTGTTTGAATCAGTCACCCTCACACACACATATTTTATTTTGCTTTTTAAAGCCATTTCTCTGCAAAGAAGTTTTATTATAGCTGATTATCGTCTTTGTGTCTCTCCAGATTTAGTTTCCTGTAGATGATATTAAAATAATTTAACAGTCTGACAACCATTCCAAGATTTTAAAATGAGCTTCTGGCAGAGTTTATTATAAGGTCATATATATAACAGGAAAGAAAACATCATATATGAATCATGAGTATCTTCTTCAACATGTCCTTTGTGTTCCATTCATAGGCTTTTGCCCATGTCATTATGCGCTTCTATGATAAAGAATGTTGGAATGTATTTATATATGTCATTCAGTATGTCAAAATGGGGTGGCACAGTGAGGCAGAACTAATCACTACTGCCTTATTGACTGTGTGGTTCATTCCACACCTGGGGTGCATTCTGGGTATAGTTTATGTGTTTTTTTCATTAGTTTTCAGTTTCTTCGCACACACCAATGGAATGCTTGCAACAGCATCCGGAATACTTAATGAGGCACACTGAATTTTTATAGAAATCTGACTTTACAGTGTATTGAAATTAAATCTGCATGTCAAGCACTGAGGTTAAAATATATATATCAGACTGTGAAAGTGAACATAATTCATAGTGTCAAACACTGTGTAATATGACTGCCAGTTAGAATATATTCTAGCAGAAGAGATCCCTGGACCATTAAACTGTCTGGTGTGTGTGTGTGAGTGTGTGTGTGTGTGTGTGTGTGTGTGTGTGTGTGTGTGGTGTCTATGTGTGTCTGACTGACCGTATGCACATCATATGATAGACTAGTGTCCCATCCAAAAGTGGTTTCATTACTTATGCACATTGTTTACCAGGACAATCTCAGTCTGAAAAGTGAAAATTAGAGTCCTTCTCCTTCAACATTGCTGTCAGGTTTGGGATGCCATTGATCTCCATCCAAAGCCCTTTTCCTCTTTCTGCTTTATGCTCTCCTGGTGTCATCCCATATGGATGTGTTAATAACACCTCACTATATGCATATGACATATACTAAAGTACCGTGAAGTTCATGCATTTTCTTCAGTGTAATGAATATGGATCTTTAAATTTTGACTTACAGCAAGGGAAGGGTAACAGCCAAGGTATGTATGGTGGGGCAAACATTCATACATTCATCAAGTAAGCAAGAGAGAGAGAGAGATTGCAAGATCCAGACATGGCAACATGTTCTTCTACTCAAAAATAAGGTAAGGGGCATTAATGTTTAACCATACAAAGAAGGAGGACTAATGTGAATATTCAACTCACAGATCAGTGGAAAACAGAGCAAAGTATCTAAGCTGCGAGAAGAAGCTTGGAAACTAACGTCTTGGACTAATTTAGATAAGTGTTGCTTAAAACACACCAACATGCCCAAAAATTATGTTTCTCTCCATTTTACTATTAGGCTGTTGGCTATCCTGCAATTTTTATTAATCAATTCAAGCTGAGGCCTCCAGAACCAGATGAAGTTCTCCGGATGCCGTTTTACTTGAGAGCTGTAGAGGATAGAATGACTTATTCCCCATGATTTGTGATATTTTCAGACATATGTTAGCTTAAGAAAGCTTCATTGTGAGTCACACAATTAAGGTTAATTACCTGTGAGCTGAGGGTGCAGCTAGGAACTAAACCTTCTATTTAAGGGGACAAATAAAACATTTCAAGGCTTTACTGGAAAAGCTCATGCAGACTCTGCCACAACTTGCTGTGAGGAAAATGTTAGTTTGTTTTTTGCCTTCTTGTATTTTGCATTGATTTATTGCCTTCTTCCATTTTCTATATTGTGATTTATTTTCTTTACACTGTATTTTACTTGCATTCTGCTTTTAATTGCATATTTAAAATAGGAAAGAGACCACAGCTGTGTGTCTTGTAAGTCACACAGAAATTAAGTTTTTCCTCATCATCCCACCCTCGTGCTTTTGTGCTATTAAACTCAACTGTCTTTCTAGTTTTCGGCCCCTTATGTTGACTTCATATCTCCTTCTATATCCTCTTAGCACAAAATCATCATTTTGCAAAATCACTCCCGTTCAACTATTTAAATTTACTGGCCATCCCACTGTATACAATAGAACCAGAATACAAAGTGTGCACCCCCTTCTGATTTATCTTGCCCTTTTAAAATTAGTGGCTCTTCACTTAGATAGCTATAGCTTAAGTTACCTCCTCTTTCATATCTAACTGCTTAGTGCACACTGGAGCTCTTAGGATATTAACCCATTTCCCATCTTATCTTTAAATTCTGCAACATCTACTCCAAGAACATCAATTATTGGAGAGCCCACATTCTACTTGTCAGTAGTTATCTTGGAATTAGTACTTCTGTTTTGCTCCTGGTGAGATAAGGAGCACAGGGACATTATTTCCTGGAGACTGGTGATCACCAGAAAGCCTACTAATTGCTTCATAGGTGCCAGCTTGGAATTTGTGTTTATATTTTGCTCCTGGTGAGAGAAGGAGCAGAGTGCATTGATTCCTGACTTTCTGGTAGGGCAGTGAATGTTTGCTTTCGTCCTTCCTGATTGGTCTGGTTGCTATTCAAGGCATCTATCAGGAAAAGACTACAACAAGCCTACAGACCCTTGCATCATCTGAGACAAGACTGTGGATCACCAAACAGCCTATGGCCTGCTTCTCATTTTGGGATTGGTTCTACTGTTTTGCTTCTGGTGGGAGAAGAAGCAAAGGAGCATTGTATCCCAACAAAGTGAAGCTGTGGTGAGACCAGCACTAGTAGTAGCCAGATAGTGGCTATTCAGGTGACTCCCTTCTATTCTTCATTCTTGACAAACTAATTCCTTCTTTTCAGTAAAGTACTGCTTGATTTGCTTCTAACTTCAGAATATCTGTTGAAACACTTCACCCATAAATCATCAGGGTCTACTTATTAGTTTCCCCTTAGGTATTTGGCAGTGCTCTGTATAAACACAGACACCTTGAGTTGACATTTTTCCTGTAAAAGCATCATTGGAATTTCACTAATACCTAGTTGCACACAGGACAACTAGTTTGCAATGATAAGCACTGCCTCCAGTGTTGCAAACTTGATACTCCTGACATTACTTTATATTCCAACTGTCTAATCATTAAAAAAGGGCCTGTTGCCATGGATATGAACTTTCCCACTATCACTGTTACCAGCTTGGTAGCTATGGGTGTCCTGAGGCAATGTAGAATTTGCCTCATGTTTACTGATGGTATGTGAGAGATGTATTTACACAATGCCACTGGAGGCAAAGCTCTCACATAAAAGTACTCCTAATGTCAATAAGGTTGTAAGTAGTACACACGCTATACCTATCACACACATTTCAAAGCAGACACACAGACCTATATACGCTGAGGTCCTTAAGTGTTACCTTCCAAAACCCCAAGACCTCCTAGATGAAGAACACATGACAAATACCCTAGCACTCTTTCAAAACAGCACTCTCATCAACACATACAGCCACATCTCATGCAGCCTCTACTTCTAAGCCCATAAGGCAAGCCAACACACAATCCAACATTCTGGTCATCAGAGATGCCATTGTCAGACACACTGATGTCCCTCTCACCTGTTTGTGTAAAGAGAAAGTCATGGTCAGTTGCTTATCATGGGCCAGGATCCACCACATTACGCAGACACTCAGGTCATTGGACCACAAGTACCATTATGATTAAGTCATAGTCCATATGGGTGTAAATGACCATAGACTTATCTCCCTAGGCTATATAAAGAGAGATATCATGGACCTCTCAGAATATATGTCCAAGGCTAGTAAAACCTAGCACTAAGCAGCATTTTACCTTCTCTAAGGATGATGCCACAATACAAACAAAAGATGACTGACTTTAATAATTGGCTTAGCTTCTGGTGTCATTCTAAGGGGGTACAATATTTGTCAGCATGGAAGGAAATGGTTAACAGACAACGATGCTTTGCCAGGGATGGTCTGTACCTCTTCCCTCTAGGCTTTTGAATATTAGCTGAAACATTGTCCTCCCCCATAGTGCCTTTTTTAGGCAATGCCAAACTGAAAGTACTTCTGGCATAGCAAATCAAAATCAAGAAAATATAAAGGTGTTACTGCTCAATTCTAGGTGTCTAAACAAAAAACTCTCCTCCCTAGAAGCTCTCTTCACCCTAGGGAATGCTGATGTCTGTGCAGTCACTGAGACGTGGTTTAAAGCTGAGGAGAGCACAATGACAGTGCAAGGTTATAATGCCTTCCACACATTTAGACTAGCTACTACACAGACTGGGACTAAACGTGAAGGTGTCTCATTTTACATCAAAAATAAATATACCTCAAGGCTAGTCAACTTATTGGAAACACTCACCATCCAAACCAATCCCATATTCATGGGTGACTTCAATTACCCCATTATTAACTGGGAATCATATATGATACCAAACATACAGGCACAGAGATTCCTGGATTTTGTAAACCCAAACTCCATGGATCAGAGGACCAGATCCCATGTAACCATATTAGATCTGGTCCTTACTAATGGAACTACTCTAAGGCTAACTTTCTAAAATTAAGTGATAACCTGGCAAAATTTCAAACCCCTATAAACCCTGAGATCACTGCTGCCTATGTGGAACTGTTCACAGAAACTCTATACAAGCATGTTAACAGCTGCATAGAGGCAGCTGTACCTGCCAGGAAGAAATACAGAACTAACTCAAAAAACAAGCCACCCTAATGGAATCACAACATCAATAGGCTGTATAACAGAAGGAAGAAAACCATGGCAAAAATTAGGAGGTACAGCACCCAGCAGGATAAAATCACTCTCATCAAGCTAAATAAATGACTCAGATGACAAATAAAGTCTACCAAAGCCATGTTTGAAGTAAATTTGGAATCCCTGGCCAAGGACAACCACATGGCTTTCTTTAGCTATGTCAGCAATCTTAAAGGCAATTCACAATTGGGTGCAGAGCTCATTGTTAATGAAGCCACTTATACTTAGCCAGAAGATATAACAAACCTACTGACTGACAAATTCAGCTCCATCTTTACCCCTCTCCCCCTCAACCTTTCCTCAGGCAATACCATCAAATATAACTCCCCCTGCTCTCACTAGGGAACAGGTCCTTAATGCTCTCTCTCTATAGCCAAGAACACTGCATCAGTGGGCCCAGACAATATCCCAGGATGCCATTTAAATAGCATGAAACATGACCTATAATTACCTATGATTCTAATGGACACAGGCAACCTGTAAATGGTTCATCTCCCATACCTTTGTTTGTAAATGTTTAATTTCCAAAGCCCCTGCTTACACTTATCAACGATACCAGAACTTGTCAAAGATTTGGGATGCATGGCTAAGCTCAAAAAGGCCCTTGTGGTCATTAGCCTAGTAAACACCTATGAACTTTGTACTGGTTATGTAGGTTAGCTTAAAATTCCAAAACAGCATCTGTTTAGGGAACTAGATAAAAAGTACCCCCCTAAAAGCAGATTGTTCTTTTAAAAGAACATATTGATTCTGAATTAAATGAAATGTAGAGCATTTTTACAAATATGTCCTGTGTACCTGTAAGAAAAATTAATTTACCCTATACTTGCTCAGGTTTCTCTGGATCATGTTACATGTAGTTAGGTTTGCTAGGTTGAGATGAAATTCTGTCTAGATTGCATGGTCATTTTGATCTTACAGTCATTTCTGTGCTTTTGTCATATAGTTGTCTACTGCATTTTGGTTGAATTTGTCTTTAGGTTTATTTGTCTTGTTTTTCAAGCACCACTGGACTTTTATTTTTTGTTTGTAGTAGGTCATAGGTTCATAGATTTGTACTAAGCTAACTGCCATTGTGGGCTATTTTAAGTCTAGCCAATTACCCCATGTGAAAACCAAACCCTGCACCTTGTGTCTGCAAGGTAAACACCTTAACTAGTATGCCACCCTCCCCCTTTTGTTGTTTTATGAGTTTAAAGTTAATGTATTTTGTTTGTGGGTTTATTTGCTGTTTTACATTTTTTGTCAAACAGTTTACTAAAGGATGCATTAATGGGTTTAGCTGGATTTTTGTTGCTGTGATGTTTCACACTGTAAAAGGTGCTTGTATGTGTGTATTTATGTATGTGATATATATATATATGTATATATGCATGTGTGTTCATTTATATATATATATATATATATATATAATATATATATATTCCCCACATGGATATCTGTGTGTGTGTGTGTGTGTGTGTGTGTGTGTGTGTGTCTGTGTGTGTGTGTGTGTATATATATATATATATATATATATATATATATACATACATACATACATACATACACGCATATATAAAGTGTATGTGTGTGTAAAGGAGTTCAGGGATGTAAGGTTGTTTGTCCCCCTGAAAAAAAAAATATTTATTTTATTTTATGTTGTTATACCTCTGATGTGTTCATTTGCATGAGGGACATTTGTACTGATGCACCACAAGGGAACATGTTTAAAAAATACTACTTATTTTGTATAGATTGTATGCTGAACAACCCTTTGGTAGCAGTGTTTTGATATCATCATTTACTTTAAAGTTGTTCACAGCTGTTTGTTAAAAAATCTGTAAAAGTGGATTGCCTTCACTTTAACAGAAAATAATCTACACAGGAGAAACAATTTACAGGAATTTCCATGCTGAATAATTTAGCATTTATAGGATCTCATTATCTTGTTTTGCTTTAAAATGTGATATATTTGTAATATCTGAATCATAATCTCCAATACCCAACCAACATATAGCCTTTCAACTCTTGGCAAAAATTCTCAAGAAAATCTAGTATACAAGTATCTAGCCAACTGCATTAAAACTGTATGCTTCTAGCAAGAAACCAGCATGAGTTTTGGAGAGTGCAGCAACTGCACTGCGGACAGATTATATGCTAATAACATTGACAGAGGTCACCTAACTGGTGCAGTGTTCATAGCCTTGACAAAGGCATTTGGCCTTGTGTTTCACAGACTCCTTATTACTCCACAGTAGCATGTGGACTCATCTCCAAAGCCACTGTATGTTTTCAAGACTTCCACTGTAATATTTCATTCACAATCAAAATGGGTTCTTTCCTTTGCAGGCTAGCATCTCTTACTGCAGGAGTTCTACTGCTTTCAGTTCTTGCCCCATCCCTCTTCTTCTTTCTATATTTATTAACAAGATACACTTAGACCTTGTACAGCTCACTTTAATACTTTTCAGAATAGATATGTAAATATAGTGACCCAGCTATATCCACACAAGTATAAAAACGCAGTTACAGGAAGACCTGCTTTTACATTGAATTAAGTAAAAACTATTTGTTTATTCTTTTTATTATTAAAAACAAAAGTCCCATAAAGCTGGCATATTATACATTTTAGCTTACAAACCTTAGATATTACAAAGTTCTTCAAATATGCAGGCCTCTGGCTAGACCAGTTACAACACTCCCAACTTCACTTTGAAAAGACAAAAGATATGATTCAGAAATTGCTGTTCTGGTCATGAAAGACCAAGCACTTTCCCCTCACCCGAAGCAAGTAAAGATTCAGAGAAAGGAATCATTTAGAGCATATGGACTTTCAACAATTACTGTTGTCTGTAAAGTTCCAGGGTGAGTGGTGAAGGCAAAAGTCATGGTAACAAGTTCTGTAATCCCACATTACTAGATATTTCATAGATCACATGAACTAGGCCCCCACATATTCTATTTATCTGTTTTTTTTTTTGTTGTTTATTTGTTTGAATTTGTTTTACATGATTTTGATGAGTATGGTAATTATAAAGTTTGCAGATATCACTTATTGAATAGGACTTTATGTTGTTTCTGTAATTTGTAGTATGATGATTCCTTGTAGCCATAGCCGGCCTTAGGCATAGGCCAACTAGGTGGCTGCCTAAGGCGCTGCTCTAGCAGGGGCTCTTTTCCAGTATGTATTTGATGTAGGTAGACCAGGATAGGGGCACCATGGAGCCCTTTTGCCTAGGGCACAAGTTGACCTAAGGCCACTCCTGCTTGTAGCACTACTAAACTGGTGATTGGATTGCTGAGACTGCAGTGCAGCATTAGGATTGCAGAACTCCTGAGTGTGCTATCCTTCAGATGAGATGTTAAACCAAGGTCCCAAATACTTGAGTTGATGGTAGCTTAGATGAATGAAAAGAACCCACAACATCTGTTGAAAAGAAAAGGGGATGTTCCACAATAACCTGACCAAATTTCTCCTAATAGTATAAATACCAGCTTGGGTCTCCCCTGAACAAAGGTAATTAGCCCAGTTGGGCTAAACCAGTCAACAAAGGCTAGATAAATAAATACAAAAACCATAAAGATAAAGTGACTTTTAGGCCATTTCACACTGAACTAATCGGAGGAAGTCGGAGGAAGGGCTCTGAGCCAACTAGTCTGTGATATATAACATTAAGTATCCTGTTTTTTGCTTATTTCTGAGTTATTTATAGCACTTTTATTGTCTGCATATACTTTGCTAGCTAGTTTCACTGTGTGTGAGGTATTAACTAGAAATGTTCTACAATTGTTAAGCATCTGGTTGGGTTTGTTTGTTCTGATTACCTGCTAAGGAGTGTATCACATAACTTGTTTACAGTTAAAAGCATTCTCTAGAGCCTCCCTGATCCTTTATCTGTTTAAACATTTCTGCAGTTTTTTTCTACCTAAGTAGTGTTAGTAGTGTAGCATTGTCCATATTCAAGCTTGTGTTTTGGGCCTAGTTGTTTGTAAGTAGAGGCTGTGTGTCTGCGCACATGTTCCAGGCCATCATAGCTTAGCCAGAGCCAGTATAGCATTTCAGTGAGAGTGAACTGTTTGTGGTCATTGGCTGACTGGGGTTGCCTGGACTATGGCTTGGAGTAAGCACCTCATTGGTTCTTTCAAGCTTTTTTTAAAGTTGTTTCAGGTTTCAACTTTGTTACTTAAGAAGTTAACTTGTGAGTGTTTCTGCCATTTCACACTGAGCTAATCGGAGGAAGTTGGAGGAAGGGCTCTGAGCTAAGTAATCTGTGATATGTAACATTAAGTATCCTGTTTTTTGCTTATTTCTGAGTTATTTATAGCACTTTTATTGTCTGCATATACTTTGCTAGCTAGTTTCACTGGGTGTGGGGTATTAACTAGAAATTTTCTACAATTGTTAAGCATCTGGTTGGGTTTGTTTGTTCTGATTTTTGTTTCCCACCCTCTCTCCCAATTGGTATCCTGTTTTTATACTTGGTGGTTTTGCAGTTGCCCACCCCTACTGTAGATTTGATCTGGGACACTCCTCCCAGTCTAGTGTCAGTACGTCATTCTACCTAATCCAGGGAGAACATTTGAGAAGGCCAACCCAGTTAGTTTCTGCTTCTCCTTTCCCCTTTCCACTTTACAAAAAAAAATTCTAAGCTTGTTTCCTGCCTTTCCTGTAAGTCGTCTAGCCCAGATACAGATTTGCTGTATCCAGGACTGTTTGTAAGCTTCTGAGCCCCCAAGCCTTTCTGTGTTGGAGGGAAGCCTTCTAGCTTATTTTTGTTTCTTAGAACTAGCCAGTTTTCTAGTTTCAGCACTCAAATCTGTTTCTTTGAGCTCAGCACTTGTTCAGAACTCATTGTAAGCACTAAATAAACTACAAATTACTACAGCACTCAACTTTCCTCACTTGTCTAGAGGAAAACAGTTTTAGTACTTAATAAATAAGCACCTATCCAGGCATGTCTAAGGGTCAGCTCCCAGTGTTTTCTCCTGTCTACCTGATGAATTTGGGCATCTTGGGGTAATGCAGCAATTGCCTCATGTACACAGACAACCCTCTCCTCCTACCACCCAACACTACAGCTTGTGAGAGATGCACTTATATAGCCAAACTGGAAGCAAAGCTCTCTTCACCCAATACTGGACTAGACAGTCAAGAGGAGAAGGTAAACACTTGCACCTCACCACACTCATCACATAGTCCCTCAAAACCTACACCACCAAAACACACACATAGAAACACAAAACACACACCTACATTCGTGGAGGCTCTCAAAACAAATCTACCCAAGCAACAAGGACCTCCAAAGCAGAAATGCAAGCAACCGCTACCCTCAACACAACCCAAATGACACATAGCCCACAAACTCAGTGTGCCACTCAACCACAGCCCATAAGGCATAACAACGTACCCAGCACTCTAGTCATAGTTGACTCTATAGTCAGGCACACTGATGTTCCACTCACCAGGCTAAACAAGGAGAAAGTTACTGTCAGCTGCCTGTCAGGTGCCAGGATCCGCCACATAATGCATACACTCAGGTCACTCCACAACAAGTACAAATATGACTCTGTCATTGTCCATGTTGGTGTGAATGACCTGAGACGTACCTCCCTGGACTACATGAAAAGAGACATGGAGGAGCTGTCCGATTTTGTAGCCCAGGCAAGTATGACCCTAGCCCTGAGTAGCATCCTGCCATCACCCAGAATGATACCACAGTACAAAGACAAAATGATTGACTTCAACAATTGGCTAAGCTTCTGGTGTCATTCTAAGGGGATCCAGTATCTGTCTGCCTGGGATGACATGATCGACAAACCACGGTGCTTTGCCAGAAATGGCCTGCACCTGTCGCCCTTGGGATTCCGGATATTGGCTAAGGCTCTTGTCACCCCTATAGTGCCTTTTTTAGGCAAGATTCAAATGACAAATTCACCACCGTAATAGGTACAAGCAAGCAAAATCTGAGGGTAATGCTACTTAATGCTAGAAGTCTAAACCTCAAAATGCACTCACTTGAGGCACTCCTTAAAATGGAGAACATTGACATCTGTGCAATGACAGAGACCTGGTTCAAGGCTCCAGAGAGAACCTCTGCATTACCAGGCTATAATTCATACCACACCTTTCGGCCACCTAACCTGGACCGAAGCACTAAAGGCGGAGGCGTGTCCATATTCATTAAGGATATCCACACCTCCAGGCTAGTTGCTCAGCATAATGCATCTAACTCTGGGCAAGACCGCAATCTAAATTGTAGCTTGCTACAGATCCCCCACCATGCCCCAGGATTCCCACTCCTCATTTCTTGATACACTGGAAAATATTAGGGTAAAACCTAACACCCTAATACTGGGCGATTTCATCTACTCCACCATTAACTGGGAAAACTACTCATGTACCAACTCTTGTGCTCAACGTTTTCTGGAATTCATAAATTCCAGTGCCTTGGATCAACTTATCCACACCCCCCACCAGGGGCAGCAATATCCTAGACCTGGTCATTACCAACATGGGCAACCGATGTTCCACACCAGAGGTCAGTTTCTTGTTGGTCAGATCCAACCACAAGCAAATCAGTCTATACATCCACATCCCACCCCCACCCCCCATTAGGGAAACCACCGTAAAAAATGTCTCCAAAGTCAACTTCATGCTTCTTAAGACAGAAGTGGCAAACTTCACGACAATAGATGGACAATAGAGGTATGACTGCTGAATCCTATACAATTGCACTTTATAAGCACTTACACAACTGCATGGATCTGCAATCCCTAACAGAACCAAGATGCTATCCTCCAAAAAAAGCAAGCCAATCTGGTGGTCCCCTGCCACAAACAAACTCTACAACAGAAGAAAGAAACTGTTGCAAAAAAGAGTAAAATCCCATGATTGGAAAAACTCCGTGGCCAGCCTCAGTAAGAAGCAGAGATCCCTCATAAAATCCTCCAAAGCTAGTTACGAAAACAAAATTGCCACTGATTCTAAAGACAACCACAAAGCATTTTATAGCTATGTCAAGAATCTAAATGGCAACACTCAGATCTGCTCTGAGTTACAGCACAATGGCACTAAATATACAGAACCAACTGATATTGCTAACATCCTGGCAGATAGGTTCAGTGTTAACTTTACCCCTCTCTCATCCCTTAAAGGGCCCATATCTATATCGGAAGAATGCAAAGTTCCTGTAATCACGGCTGCACAGGTAAAAAACACACTCTCCAAAGCCAAGAACATAGCATCCATGGGAACTGACAACATCCCAGGCTGCATTCTACATGAACTACAGAATGAACTGGCACCCTACCTAAGTACCATGTTCAATCATAGCCTCACCTCTGGCTTTGTGCCCACTGAAAGACGCACAGCAACAGTTATCCCACGTCACAAAGGGGGAGCCACCACAGACCCCAGGAACTACCGCCCCATTAGCCTGACGAGCCTGGTCTGCAAGGCTATGGAACGTATCATCATGGAACTTATAAATAATGACATTGGTAATCTCCAAACTCTGGACCCTACCCAGTTCAGGTTTGTAAAAGGCAGATCATGTCTCCTAAACCTGATAAACTTCTTTGAAGTGGTCACCAAAGCCGTAGATGAGGGTAAGGTGGTTCACACAGCCTATCTAGATCTCGCCAAGGCTTTCAACACCATCCCCCACTCTGGAATTATAGATAAACTCACTAAACTAGGTATAAATCCATTTGTCACAAGATGGGTTGCCAACTGGCTCACTGACAGAACCTACACTGTGAAAGTAGCAGACTCTAAATCCAACCTCAGACCAGTGACAAGAGGAGTACCACAGGGTTCAGTCCTAGGTCCTCTCCTGTTTGGTATATACTTCTCTGAAGTACAGGCTAACACAGAAGGTCTCTGGCTAACAAAGTTCACAGATGACTGTGAACTAGGAGCCATAATCAAAACTCCTAATGATGTGTACATCCTACAAAAGGGCCTCACTGAGACAGATGCCTGGTGTCAAAGCCATAGCCTCAAGCTCAATGCCAAAAAGTGCATTGTTATCCCTTTTGGTAAAAACTCTGTACCCATCAACTACCACATAGGCAGCAGTCTACTTAACACCGAAAGTGTGATAAGAGACTTTGGGACACAGGTGGACAGTAGCCTCTCCTTTGATAATCACATCGCCACAGTAGTCAGGAAATCCTTCTACGTGGCACACCTCATCATAAAAGGTTTCTCATCCAGGAAAAAAGAGGTCATTGTTCCCCTCTACTCATCACTCTTTAGACCCATTATAGAGCACAACGCCCCTTTTGGTATGTACCTCACAAGACATCTACAACAACTGGAAAGGCCACAGAAATACCTCACAAAGAGGATTACCGGCCTCAAACAGATGCCCTATGCAGACCGTCTCAAAAAACTCCAGCTTTACTCTTTTGCATATTGCCTACTCTGCCTAACATAACATCAAAACCAGAGCTGTTGGACATGTTCCACTTAAAGAAATCTCAATCCCTCCAAGCTACACAGTCTAGGGACCTAAACCTTGTCACCACAATAAACAGAACATGCTGGAGGGATAGATTTCTGTCCCAGAGACTTCCCATACTCTGGAACAAACTACCTATCTATATCAAACAAAGCTCCTCATTAGCACTCTTCAAGAAAAATCTTGATGACTGGATGGGAGATAGGAAATTCACCCTGGGATCACTTCTGTGGCTCTGCGTGACAACGGCACAGGAAAACAATTTTCTTGGGTGGCAAAAGCCAGGGTACCGATTGGCTAGGCTTATATAGGTCCTAGGGCCAATAGCCTAGTACCTACCTATGAACCTATGTAAAAGTTACTCACATGGAGCAATATGAAACATAACATTTTGTAATAGTTAAGGTTTCTGGACCCAGTTTACCTGAGAGAAGTTAACTAGCTGAAAGTTATTTACAGTGGGAAAAAGTAAAACACGTGTTATGAAAACTAAACTTTAGAGAAGTAAACTGTATTTCAACAATAAAATGTTATGCTTAAATGCATGACGACTAGCACTCATGTTTCGGCAGATGCCAAACCTAGATTTTATAGATCAGAAAAGTGGGAGCAAGTCGTGCCATTGAACATACTTTCTGCAAACACAAAAAGAGCGAGTGTTGATCACAGAAATTACTTTCACTGAAAGTGGAGATTCCTTTTTCTCCACTACTGTGTGTCCTTGGAGTTGGTATATATAAGTCCAGGGGGTGTGGGTGCTACTCCCCACATGGGGGTGCAGTGGGACTAGCCCCCTGTAAAAACAAAATTGATGAGTTGTTTTTGAGGGTGGCTTCAATGAACAGTTTTCATTTCCTTTTTTCCATTCACCAAAATTGCCTTTGATGACTTGACATGAATCTCAAGAAGGTTTACTGTTAATGTTGATGCACTAAGGGCTTAAGTGCAGAACATTGCCCACCCTCAGTTTGCATAGGTATGGCCATTCCTAATGTGACTGACATATTCAAATCCATTACATCAAGCAGGCAACTGACTGACAGGTCTCCTGCATGGTGTAATGGATTTACCCATGTTTAGAGAAATAATTGCTTAGGAATGTTAATTAGCCCCATTACCTAACGAGTTTTAAGAAAATAAGACAATGTTGGCTGCACTGTTTGCTTCTTTCAAATGCTACAGTAAATAAACAAATTTAGCATGTAGTGGATCATTTCAAGATGTAGTAAGTGTAATCAATAGATTTATACAAAAAAAGAAAAAGGTAGCAGTATAATTCTCTACTCTTCCTTCCTTCCCTTCAAGCACACTTCAAACAGTACCAAAGGTCCTTGTTCAGACAATGCTTCACATCAAATTCTGGAGCTTCTACAGTAAAATTCAACATTTTCAGATAATGTCCTAATCCTGGTGTAACACATTATTGTGGGCTTATTTATTTATTTTTTTCTGTTTTGCACTGTTGAACATTTATATTTCATATTCTCTGCTTTTTTCGTACTTATTTTGTATATATTAACTCAGAATCTGTCATCTGGTCCTACTATGCTGTCTTTTGCTTTCTATTTGTTCCCTTGCCACGTACATTATTAACTATATATTCTTTGTTATGTTTAGCATCTTTACAAATATTTTGGCTGTTACAACCTGTTTCAAATACTGGCAAAATAGAAATCTCTGCTGACATTTTTCTCTTCTCTGAGAAAAAAACCAAAGGCACAAGAAAGTTAATAAAACCAATTCACAAAGTTCAAGCTGCAGTAGAGTCTTCACACAGGTTTAATAGTCTTCACACAGGTATAACAACTTAATGCGCTTTTCGTTTGCAACCATGCAAACTTTTTCAGAAGTGATAACTCAAACAATTAACTATTCTTAAATAAATACTCAATCAAAAAACGCAGGACAAAACATAATTGTTAACTTAAACAGACACTACCCCTTAAAAACAACATTAATTAATCTGTAAAATATTCTTATCTTAAAAAATGATTATTTGTATACATAAGCTATATTAAAACATTCAGAATAAATTGCAATCAGCTTTAAGCAACCGTAAGTACTCTGTAACTAAAAAGCAATATTACATACAACATATTTATAGGAGAAAATAATTAAATAAACATTCTGACAAAATTTATCTTTGCAAACTTTTAAGTTTAAGAACACTGCTGATAGAACATGATTCATTCAAGCCTGGAATATTGAACGCATCAAGTTTGATCTGCCACATTAGCTCCAACTCTTCCAACTTGAAAGAGAATGGACCACCCCTAGTGTCCTGCAGAATGTTATCTATAACCATGAATTTAAACTGATGACCTGTATTCAAATGGATGTGCTCAGCCAAGGCATTATCTAACTTGTTATGGCTGATAGCATAAAGATGCTTATACATTCTATCCAGGAGCCTACATTCCGCTTTGCCCACATAAAATGCAGGACAACTTGAGCATCTAGCCAAGTAAACTATAAACCTAGTGTTACAGTTAAACCTTGATCTTAATTTATGTTGTTGACCATTTATTACAAACAAATTAGTAACATCAGGTCATACAGGTCATCAGTTTAAATTCATGGTTATAGATAACATTCTGCAGGACACTAGGGGTGGTCCATTCTCTTTCAAGCTGGAAGAGTTGGAGCTAATGTGGCAGATCAAACTTGATGCGTTCAATATTCCAGGCTTGAATGAATCATGTTCTGTCACCAGTGTTCTTAAACTTAAAAGTTTGCAAAGATAAATTTTGTCAGAATGTTTATTTAATTATTTTCTCCTATAAATATGTTGTGTGTAATATTGCTTTTTAGTTATAGAGTACTTACGGTTGCTTAAAGCTGGTTGCAATTTATTCTGAATGTTTTAATATAGCTTATGTATATGAATAATAATTTTTTAAGATAAGAATATTTTACAGATTAATTAATGTTGTTTTTTAAGGGGTAGTGTCTGTTTAAGTTAACAATTATGTTTTGTCCCGCGTTTTTTGATTGAGTGTTTATTTAAGAACAGTTAATTGTTTGAGTTATCACTTCTGAAGAAGTTTGCATGGTTGCAAACGAAAAGTGCTTTAAGTTTTTATACCTGTGTGAAGAGTATTAAACCTGTGTGAAGACTCTACTGCAGCTTGAACTTTGTGAATTGGTTTTATTTATTTTTTTTATTTATTTTATTTTTTATTTTTATTTTTTTATTTTATTCTGGAGCATTTCTCCCCGGGCCTTCGCTGAAAACAGGATCTGTTGAACCTAGTCGGACTTTCCCGGTTGGTCAACAAATGTTAAATAAAAAAAAAAGCATTTTTTTTTTTTTTTTTTTTACATCAGTAGCCACAGCAAAGAAAGACAAACACTGCTGCTTTCTATTACTGATATCAGAAGCCATTTTAGGAATATGGGCCACACATTATTGGGGTCATTTATCAAGTCAAAATGTGGATCTCTGGCATATTTTAGAACACATTACATTTTAAAAGAAGCACTTTATTTCTTACTCTTATAAAACCCATTTGTAACCAGAGTAAGTAGAAATTAATTTAAATGTGACTAATGATGGTATGCCTAAAAGGAATTGGGTAAGACAATAGTAAATAAGCATAAACACTTCAATGAAACCAGTCAATTTTACAGTTGATGCTAATTAAAAATAAAACGTGGTAGCAAGTTTTCCTTCAGCAATTAATATTGTGCCTGCTCTGCCAATCAAAATGGCAGCATATTGCCAGATATGTCTTGTTGCTATTTTTGCTATCTTTATAAATGTTTTGCTGTATTTTTGTATTAGAAACACAGTGCTCGAAACACACAGCACTGTTGTAGTCAGATGAGGCCTGCTTAATGAATACTCATTATCAGCACATCACCAACCTTATGTGTAGTGATTGTATATGTAATGAATATTCATTAAGCATGCATGACACATTATAAGGAGAGGGAATAAATTATGTTGGGCAGTATCTGGTCAGGGCTTCCTATTGTACATCTTGGGAGATAGTGTTTTGTATTGTCACCACACTGAATATGTTAGCTGTTTAAGAAAAGATTACAGACTCGGACATACATGATCATGCACTAATGTTATGTTATGGACAGTGCAACAGTGGATGTAGAAGAAATTAAACAGCAGACTGACAGAGATGGAAGTCTGTAAAAAGTACATGAACATGTTTTGGAAGTATGACTAAAAATAACTCAAAGTTTATGCAATACTATTCCATAAACTAGCATTAATGTTAAGAGATGACTGTGTACTGAGGGGATCTGGAGTCATAATCCCTTTGGCAAATCATTACACATTACTGAAAATGTTACATCAATATCATCCTGGAGTGTCCAGAATGAAAGGATTAGTCATATCATATGTATTATGGCCTGGCAAGGTTCAGCATGTAAGAAAATGTATGATGAATGTTAAGCAAACAATACCACCAAATGTACATTTGAACCCAGTCTATAGCCACAGTTTAGACTGCATGTGGACTATACTAACCAATTTATTTTAAATTTTGTTCTAACTTTGTTAGATACTCATGCAACATGGATTAATATTTATGCCATAAACAGATTACTTCACATGCATCCCTTTAATTTCTGCATGATTACATACTTTATCTAATGAAATAGCAGAGAAGACTTTTTAAACACATTTGAGTTATCACTAGTGACATAAGCACATTTACATTCATATAAAAGTAATCAAACTGTATTAACAAGTTAAAATTAACAAAACATTATGCTTCACATATATTGCTATATATCATATAACCTAAGCTACACTGCATAAATTATTCAATTCCTGTCCCCTTTTTTAAACAAGAAACATCTTTATTAAACCATCACTTACGACATACACAATCATTCATTTATATAAATGAAAACAAACCACACCGACACAATCCTCGTTGTAAGCCCTTTACATCACAAACCATACTGACACACTCCCAACCGCAAACATTATACATCACTTATAATCTACCCAATCATTTTCAGACAAACATTACATAGCTAATTTAAGTCCTGCCTTCTTTTAAATCTCATTCCTCCCCTGTATGTATTGTTCCCACAATTCCCATTTTTCCCTATGTAGTTTGCTCCTACCATTCTAAAGATCTCAATTCCAGTTGTTTATCTCTGTTACTATATTCACTACTTCTAATATAGTTGGTTTAGATTTTGATTTCCATTTTCTAGTAATTGCTTTTTGGCAGCCACCATAATTAGAGACAGCAAGGTCTTACTACGTCTAGGCAATTCCAATTTTGTAACATAAAACCAACGAGGAACACCATGCTTATAGCAAAAGCCAACAATTATTCTGTTCTTCTACTCCATTATTCCTACTGTGCTTTTTGTGGGGAATACTTTTGTAACACAGCTCAGAAAAATCATCTCCCTCATCACATCAATCTGCCCAACCAGCATCTCCGACAGTGCATCTCCCAGGGAATCCTTAAAGTCCATCAACTCATTGCACTCCCAGAAAAAAATATTCCCAATTATTTCTTACTTCTCTGTCACACCTCCATTTGCTATTGACCTGAGGAAAAATTCTCTGGAGTCTACTTGGGGTATAAAAATATCTATGTAAACATTTCCAAGCAAAAATCCTAAATCTTCTAGATTTTGTTGCATATTTGGGAGGCATGCATATATCTTTCCATTGTTTCTTTGTGAATTGCTTATCCAGTCTCTCTTCCCAATCCTTTCTACCCTCCTCTGATTGATTCTTATAGTTATCATGCAATATTTTATATGCTTTTCTAATTATTCCTTTTTTAATGGCAGTTTCTGTTCTAGATTCTACTAAAAACTCTACCAATGCTGGCCTTTCATTTAGTACCCCCTATTTATTTCTCTTTGCCTATACTCTGATATCAGTCCTTGATATGGAAGGCAATCTCTAACCTGCAGTCTAAATAAATTCTTGGCATTTCCCATTCTATCATCTTTCCTTCTCTAGTTATTTGCTCCCAATACCTTGGTTCCTTTGTCAGTTTTCTCATAAATTCCAGCCCTCTCTTGCCTATTGTCTGTATCCCTAATTGCAGTCATCTATATTGTCATAATCCCCTTTCTCCATTCTGTGTCGGCTTAGTTCTTAGAATACTTTCTTGGTATAATATTCTGTATGATTATTGTTATTCTCCTTACTGGCCTTCATCCCAAATCCCAGTCTCTCCTTGTTTCTTCAGCTTCCTTCCTGTTGCAACAGCATCCCTTTCCAATCTGAATTATAGTTTTCTGCTTGTGCAATGTATAGGAGCCTTAACTGTGTAGCTCTGAAATACCCCTTCAAATTGGGTAATCCCAATCTGCCCTGTTCTACAGGAAGAATCAGCCTATCCCACTTGACTCTTGATGTCTTCCTCTCCCAGATAAAGTCCTTCAGCTCTTCATTAATTGCTATCCACAACTTCTCCTTTGGCTGATAAAAATATGCCTGACCTGTGTATAAGACTAAAGGGACTAAAATATTTGGCTGCTTGTATATTACTATCCATATCCATATAACAAAGCTTTCATTTTTTCAGTTTTTGTATTATCTTTTGTTTAGTCTCTTCCCACATCTCCTTAACTGCAACACCAGAATCATTTTAATCCATACTCCTTAAAACTTTATTTTATCATGTCCCCATAAATAAGGATATTGCTGAACCAATTTGTGAATGAGTACATAATTTAATAGTAGAGAAAACTTTGTACATTTTCAATGTGGAGATGAAGAAAATGAAAGGTGAGACTGTAGAAACAAGATTGTAATTGTTCTTGTTGAGTTAGAAAATTATCATTTACATGATAATAGTTTAATCTCAACAGAAGTGTTTAAGTCAATAAGGCTGAAATCTATGTTTGACTTATTTCTGTCAGATTTGAAAGGTAAACTCAGAATAAAATATCTTATATGTAATCTTTTGATAAGCATTCAAATCTAAAATGATTTACACTTGACAATGAGGTTTATAGGAGAAACTACAGTTTTGGTCCTAAATTGGCACTTAGCATAAATTAGACTTACTTAAGATCTTGGTTTTACATTCCAGTCATTGGTAATGTCTTACCTGTGATAAAGCATGTTGTAGTAAGTAGAATTGATTGTGTAGTCAATAAAAGCCAAATAAAAAATGCCACAACCCCATACTTTGAATGATTTCCCCATTGCTTTATTCTAAAAGCTACCATGTGAATATACTTTAACTCATTGCATAAACTACCACAGCTGTCCTTAGCTAGACTGGAACTTAGAATGTAAACAAAGTAAATAACTGCATAATCATGTCTGACTTGTACTTAGCACTGCAGTATATAAATGATAGAATAGGCTGTACCTTATTAATGATACCCATCACTGCACTATACTAAATTCATTTGCACAGATTATAGTTCCACTGTTTAAGTCATCACTTACTGTTCTGCAATGCTTCTCTTTTACCTTTTATCAGCTTAGGGGATCTCCTTGTCACTTGAAGTGTGGAAGCTGCCTGTTAACCTAAGGTGCCATGCATTATATAATATTCACTTATCTACACTAAGATACAATAATCTTCCTGATATACCAATATTATATAGAAATCTGAAACATTAACCCAGCCACTGGGGATGCACAAGCCAGTGCATTTCTTTGTGCCGGCCCCAAGCCCGGATAAATGGGGAGGGTTGCGTCAGGAAGGGCATCCGGCGTAAAACTTCGCCAAAACATTTCATGCAGTCACCAAGAAAATTTTTATACCGGATCGGTCGAGGCCCGGGTTAACAATGACCGCCACCAGTACTGTTAGCCTACAGGGTGCTGGCGGAAATTGGGCTACTGTTGGCCGAAGGAGGAGAAGAGGCGGAAGACATGGCCAAAGGCAGGAGGAGAGGAGAAAGGCTAGGACTGTGGTAGTGAGGGTCGGAACTTTGAATGTTGGCAGTATGACTGGTATAGGGAGAGAGCTAGCTGATATGATGAACAGAAGGAAGGTTGGTATATTGTGTGTGCAAGAGACCAGATGGAAGGGGAGTAAGGCTAGGTGTATCGGAGATGGGTTCAAATTGTTTTATCATAGTGTGGATGGGAGGAGAAATGGCGTAGGAGTTATTCTGAAGGAACAGTATGCTGAGAGTGTTTTGGAGGTGAAAAGAGTGTCGGATAGAGTGATGTTTATGAAGCTGGAACTTGATAGTGTAATGATGAATGTTGTTAGTGCGCATGCTCCACAAGTTGGGTGTGCAATGGATGAGAAAGAAAAATTTTGGAGTGAATTGGATGAAGTGGTGATGACTGTACCCAAGGGTGAGAGAGTGGTGATTGGAGCAGATTTCAATGGGCATGTTGGTGAAGGGAACAGAGGGGATGAGGAAGTGATGGGTAGGTATGGTGTTAAACAAAGAAATGCAGAAGGTCAGATGGTAGTGGATTTTGCAAAAAGGATGGACATGGCTGTGGTGAATACGTATTTTAACAAGAGGGAGGAGCATAGGGTGACATACAAGAGTGGAGGAAGATGCACAAAGGTGGATTATATCTTATGTAGGAGGGCCAGTTTGATGGAGACTGGAGACTGTAAAGTGGTGACCGGAGAAAGTGTCGTTAGGCAGCATAGGATAGCGGTTTGTAGGATGACATTGGTTATCAAGAAGAGGAGGAGTGTGAGGGCAGCACCAAGGATCAAGTGGTGGAAATTGAAAAAGGGCAATTGTGAGGTGGAGTTCAGGGATGAGTTAAGGCAGGCACTGGGTGGCAGTGAAGAGTTACCAAATAGCTGGGTAACTACAGCAGCGCTAGTAAGGAAGACGGCTAGAAAGGTGCTTGGTATCACATCTGGACAGAGGAAGGACGACAAGGAGACATGGTGGTGGAATGAGGAAGTACAGGAGAGTATACAGAGAAAGAGGATGGCAAAGAAGAAATGGGATTGTCAGAGAGATGAAGAAAGTAGACAGGAGTATAAGGAGATGAGGTGCACGGCAAAGAGAGAGGTGGCGAAGGCTAAGGATAAGGCATATGAAGAGTTGTATGAAAGGTTGGACACTAAGGAGGGAGAAAAGGACCTGTACCGATTGGCTAGACAGAGGGACCAAGCTAGGAAAGATGTGCAGCAGGTAAAGGTGATAAAGGATAATGAGGGAAACATACTCACAAGTGAGGAGAGTGTGTTGAGGAGATGGAAAGAGTACTTTGAGGGGTTGATGAATGAAGAGAATGGGGGAGAGAAGGTTGGATGATGTAGGGATAGTAAATCTTGAAGTACAATGGATTAGCAAGGAGGAAGTAAGGATAGCTATGAAGAGAATGAAGAATGGAAAGGCTGTTGGCCCAGATGACATACTTGTGGAAGCATGGAGGTGTTTAGGTGAAATGGCAGTGGAGTTTTTAACCAGATTGTTTAATGAAATCTTGGAAAGTGAGAGGATGCCTGAGGAATGGAGAAAAAGTGTTTTGGTACCGATTTTTAAGAATAAGGATGATGTGCAGAGCTGTAGTAACTACAGAGGGATAAAACTGATCAGTCACAGCATGAAGTTATGGGAAAGAGTAGTGGAAGCAAGGTTAAGAAGGGACGTGATGATTAGTGATCAGCAGTAAGGTTTCATGCCAGGAAAGAGCACTGCAGATGCAATCTTTGCTCTGAGAGTGTTGATGGAGAAGTACAGAGAATGTCGGAAGGAGTTGCATTGTGTTTTTGTAGACTTAGAGAAAGCATATGACAGGGTGCCTAGAGAGGAGTTGTGGTATTGTATGAGGAAGTCAGGAGTGTCAGAAAAGTATGTAAGAGTGGTACAGGATATGTACGAGGGTAATGTGACAGCGGTGATGTCTGCGGTGGGAGTGATGGATGCGTTTAAGGTGGAGGTGGGGTTACATCAAGGATCAGAGAAAGCATATGACAGGGTGCCTAGAGAGGAGTTGTGGTATTGTATGAGGAAGTCAGGAGTGTCAGAAAAGTATGTAAGAGTGGTACAGGATATGTATGAGGGTAATGTGACAGCGGTGATGTCTGCGGTGGGAGTGATGGATGCGTTTAAGGTGGAGGTGGGGTTACATCAAGGATCAGCTCTGAGCCCTTTATTTGCAATGGTGATGGACAGGTTGACAGACGAGATCAGACAGGAGTCCCCGTGGACTATGATGTATGCAGATGACATTGTGATCTGTAGTGAGAGTAGGGAACAGGTGGAGGAGACCCTGGAGAGATGGACATATGCTCTAGAGAGAAGGGGAATGAAGGTCAGCAGGACTAAGACAGAATATATGTGTGTGAATGAGAGGGAGGCTAGAGGAATGGTGAGGATGCAAGGAGTAGAGGTGGCGAAGGTGGATGAGTTTAAATACTTGGGGTCAATAGCTCAGAGTAACGGTGAGTGTGAAAGACAGGTGAAGAAGAGAGTACAGGCAGGATGGAGTGGGTGGAGAAGAGTGTCAGGAGTGATTTGTGACAGACGAGTACCTGTAAGAGTGAAAGGGAAGGTCTACAAGAGGGTAGTGAGACCAGCTATGTTATATGGGTTGGAGACAGTGGCACTGACAAAAAGGCAGGAGTATGAGCTGGATGTGGCAGAATTAAATATGTTAAGATTTGCACTGGGTGTGATGAGGGTGGACAGGATTAGGAATAAGTATATTAGAGGGTCAGCCCAGGTTGGAAGGTTTGGAGACAAAGCCAGAGAGGCACGATTATGTTGGTTTGGACATATGCTGAGGAGGGATGCTGAGTATACTGGGAAAAAGATGCTAAGGATGAAGCTACCAGGTAACAGGAAAAGAGGAAGGCCTAACATAAGGTTTATGGATGTGGTGAGAGAGGACATGCAGGTGGTTGGTGTGACAGAGCAAGATGCAGAGGACAGGAAGAAATGGAAACAGGTGATCTGCTGTGGCGACCCCTAACGGGAACAGCCGAAAGAAGATGATGATGATATAGAAATCTGAAACATTATAATCTCATAGGAAAATTACAGTCTTAGATCAGATTTACAGTTTCCTTGAAAACAGTCATCCTTGCATCTTCAAGAATCAAGAACTTTAATTAACATCCTTAGATTAATAGGTCATTATTAGTTAATGTCCTTGCATTATTCAAATAATATGCCTTACAACATGTCAATAAAATCAAAGCAAGATCTGCAGAATCTACATCAGGTTAGAAACTTGAAAATATGGGAGATTCCTTGGGTGCTGTAGCAGTTCCAACATATTTGCTACCAGAGATGTCTGACATATCTGTATAAGACATATCTTTGTCTATTGTGACTGAAGCTGGTGAATACTTCCTTCCACCATCTATAGTGACAGAAGGCAGACTTTTTTTCTGGGAAAAACAAGAACATTCTTTGAATTTACTGAAGGCTTGGAAGCCCATGGAAACCCTCTCAGTCAGAAAATGACAATGAAATATTGAAATGGTAAACCAATGCTTGAATTCTTATGAATGCTATTACAGTGAAAATGTGTGTATAATATTTAAAGTTTTCAAAATGTGTTCTGTTGAATAAAACATTTGTCTTTGCTAAAATGCAGTTTATATATTGAATTCTTAGTACAAGAACTTCAGATTATCTGGGCTTTAAAATCATTAATACATGTGGTACTTATTGTGAAGATGTGTTTTTTTTTTTCAGCCAAGAAGGTCCTGAGTGCTTCCCTCCATGTTAGTTCAATGACTTTTGAAAGTCTAAAGCTAGAAGATCATTGCTCTTGTCAGCTACTTAATTGTGAACATTATTTTGTTATCATTCCAGGTTGTTTAATACAGTTGTTAAATTGTTTTAAGGTGTTTGAATTTTATATACAACATACAAACTACAAACATCTGTAATTAGAATGTAAAATACATTGCCAAGTTTTTTTTTAACTTTAGCAGCCTTGGTATAGCCAAATGTACAGTTTGTAAGCCATGGGTACACATTACTTTTTAAGTGGTCAGCATTTTTCTTTGCAAAAGGGGATAAAAAATCCCACTTTTGAACACATAAATGAAAACTAGCAAGGCAGGTTTGCATCCATTGTGATGGGTGTTTATTATACCTAAATGATACATAAGAAAGGAGGTGATTAAGTAGATCATTGCACATTGTTCAGCATTATATTCTTATCATGCAATGTAGTTGAACTTTTTTTGTTCTTTCACCTACTGAAGTGTTCCAGTTTCATCAATAGAAATTAATGACAAAGCTGAAAATGTGTGGACAAAGGTTCAAAATAATGGACCTTTAAAATATTGCTACCAGTAACTTAGAAAGCTAATAAAATCAAAGAATGTGAATAAAAACATGTGTTTTCTGAAGAAAGACATTTTGGCAACTGTAATGTTGTCATTGTTTGCTGAGGATAATTCTTATATTTCTGTCACAAAATCAGGCAATTAAAGAGGAACTGAAAAAAAATCTTAGGCACATTCAGGGGCATCCTTGGAAATCAGATACAGATGAGATATATAGGTTCATAGGTTCATACTAGGCTATCTGCCCAAGGGCATTTATAAGCCTAGCCCATAGTTATGTGGCTTTCGCCACCCCTTTAGTTTGAATAAAACTATGCCTATCATTTTTCTGTGCCTCTGTCAAGCAGTGACACTGAAGTAATCCCTGGGGTATATCTGCGATCTCCCATCCATTGGTCAAGATTCCTCTTGAACAAGGCCAGCGAGGTGCTCTGCCTCACATGTACCGGGATTTTGTTCCACAGCATAGGGAGTCTCTGGGTGATGAATCTGTCCCTCCAGCACGTTCTATTTATAACCGTGTCAAGGTTTAAGTCTCCCGCCCTTGTGGTTCTGAGGGATCTAGATTTTTTGAGGTGAAGCATATTCATCAAATCTGGGTTTGACATGGCCTTATATGTTAGGCACAGGTCACCTCTGAGCAAGCGGTATGAGACTGAATAGAGCTGGAGTTCTTTCAGTCGGGCAGCATAAGACATATTTTTGAGACCCTTTATCCTTTTGGTGAGGAACTTTTGGGGCCTTTCAAGCTGCAGCAGGTGTCTGGTCAGATACATTCCGAACGGGGCATTGTACTCAATCATAGGTCTAATGAGTGATGAGTACAGGGGGACGATGACCTCCCTTGATCTAGATGTGAATCCCTTCATGATCAGGTGGGCGATATAGAAGGTTTTCCTAACTACTTTAGCAACATGAGTGTCAAACGAAAGGCTACTGTCAACTTGGGTCCCCAGATCCCTGATGACTTTTTCTGTGCTCAGTGGATTGCCACCTATATGGTAGCTATACTTACCAATGGCCATCAAAACTGGTAGATTTTTTTAATTTAAAATGATAGTCCTTTATTTCATGATTAGTGGGACTAACCCAATCAACAGAAGCCAATAAATAAAATAAACAAGTAATCCCTTTACTGGTGTTTCTTCCTCTTGAAGAACTTGAGATTTAACAATTTTGTTGAATCAGACTTCCAGTACTCTGACTTCACTTTAGAGGAGTCTGTAGTGTACAGTCATACTTAAATACGCTACCAACAGATGTAAAACAAGCCTGGGTGCACTGTTGGTACTGAGCAGAGCACTCTTGGCTAACATCAAAGACTGAAGCAATACTGATTTCATGAACTTTAATTATGTCCTAATACAGGAATAAGGTCCATTCCCATCAAAGTATGTAAAAACCTAACCATTTGGAGAAATTAACCTGAGAGAAACTATAATAACTAGCTATCCAATTAAAGGTTTCTAAAGAAATACATTTAGTATATGTACTACATCTTCAGTTTTGTTTTTAAGACCAAAGCATAGCAAAAGGACAGTTATAGCAGAAAAGTATCAACACATGAATTTGGCTTCCAAATTCCTACTTACACTTCTGCTAAGTATACTTAAGGTATTGGACACAGCAGCATAGACAGCACCTATAGCTCTAGTCTCAACTTCCCATCTCCAAAATATGGAACATTACCTCTCACAATCTGAAATCAATAGACAAAATGTGGAAACCATACTAATGATTTCCATATATCTCATTTGTTTCTGATTTTCTGGGAGGTCTCGGATTTTGACTCATATTTTAGCACTGTGCCTCTTAATTGTGATTGGGGAAAAGATTGTGAATTACATTTAACACATAATGACAGTAATTAGAGTTGGAGTTGCTTTTACTTCTAAAAATGCATATTAATTCAGATCCCTTATTCTGTCAATGTCTCAGGTTAATAGTACTAATATTTTAAAAGAATTACTGATTATCCCTGATTATTTCTGGATTTGTCCCCAATTCTGTTTGAGATTTGTCTCTGATTCAGTTAAGTGACATCAGTTAGGAAGCTCACAGCATTGATGCGTTTTTTGCTCGGCATTATTGTGATTCAGTATTAATATTATTTGCATGGAAGTCTTAACAATGAATGTGTGTTAAACCCTTTCAGTGTGGAACTGCATGGAACATAACATTTTTAAGACTCAAAAAGAGGAAAACTCCTTTATGAGGTACAGTTGAGAGGTATGTGTATAATGCTTTTCATTACATAATGGAAGACACCTATTAGTGTTATATGCATGGTACTATGCATGATGCCAATCATTATACACTTTAGAAGGCATCTTATTCTGTTCTAATTTGCTTTTATTTGAATGTAACTGCATTTATTTTGTGATTTATTGTGCTGCACTTGTGTGTTGAAATCTGCAATAGATTACAGAATACAGAAAACGCCTAACTACAAAAGCCTGTCAGACCGCACATCCTAACAGTTACAACATTTGAATTCTAGGTCACACGAAATGGAATTAGGCAGTAACTGGACTGATGATCAGACTATAGTAAATACCAATAAGTTTACCATACTTAATAAGCACAGTTCCACTGAAGTAACTAAAGTAAACGCTGTTTATTTTATAATCAGAAAGACCACTTTGCATAATGTGAGCATAATTACAACAAAAAGAAATGGTAACAAAAATCTTTGCATGTGATGTTTACGCTTTGTCCAGATTTCATGTGCTAAGATGTTGAGATGTATGATTACACAGGGACTAAAGAAGTAAATGGACAGTTTCTCAGCTTAAAGTAAATACTAATACAAGTTTACTGTACTTAATAAGCATAGTTCCACTGAACTAAATCTATTTATTTTATAATCAGAAAGCCCACGTTACACGAGAGCACAACTATAGCACAATGAAACAGTAACAAAAATCTTCGTGCTTAGCTTACGTAAGCTAAAACAAACAATGAGCTTAAAACAATGGGGCACAAGGCCCCCCAAAATAACCATATATTTAACTACTGCAGTTAATAAACTTAGAAAGTTGCCAGAATAACGGGATTTGAGTTTGTGTGCATTTTCTGAAGGAAGTGACGTGAAGCTCAAACGTATGTCATTTACTGACTTCAGTCCTCACTCAGTGACTTACCAGAAAACCACAACTTTTATGAAAAACAAACAGACCGAAAACATATGAGGTAAAAATCTAAACAGTTGAGAGATATGACAATATGCTATCCACTTCGCACTATTAATTATCATATATCATCAAAAAACTGCACAGAAGGTCCTAAACCAAAATCAGTACTTCCCTCTAGTCATTTTCCTGAGATAACTAGAATGGCTGTCTCCAAAATATCCAATTGTTGTTCAATGACGTTAGTCCTAGCACCGCCTTCCGCCACCCCTCCCAGCCCGAAGCTACCCCTACTGCAAAACTGTAGTTTAGTCCACAGTCGGACGATTGACAGATGGTAGGGTGGGTAGTACGGAATACAGTGGAGTATTTATTACTCGGGTTGAAAAGCTGGAAGAAAATCATTTTGGGGTAGAACTGTGTCTAAGTGTGAACTAATTTATGTTTCTTTTAATTGGATACTTGCTGTCCAGTTCATTGTCCCACAGCCACTTACTTTACTAAGGGCGAGGAGTGATTTTTTTGTTGTGAGGTACAGTCGGACGAAAGAACAGTGTCCTCTCGAAGTTGGTGATCCATTGCAGTTAACAGCAAAGGCAATAGTGTTCAAGGAAAGACTTTTAAACACAGATATGGTTTCATTAGCGGATTTCAACTTCAGGTCTTCGTTACGGTACTTTCTAACGTTGTCACTTTGGGTTCATAGCAATTTCTGTTTCGCCAGCGATTTTAGCCCCGAGGTAAGTATTTCAGTCACACTTCTGTTCATGCTTAATAAATATCGCTGCGTGCTGGAGGGGTCTGATTTCGTATATAACGGTATTCAGATCAGAACCATGTAGAAATTCCTACAGGAAAGTTGTGCTACGTGGGGTGGGGGTGGGGTGTCTTATGGTACAGTTAAAAAGAAAGTTAATTTGTGCTCTTAAAAGTGGATTAGAATGAAAGCTGAGACTATTGTTGCCTTTCCATTGCAGTTTTTACAAACGTGAATATAGTTTGTGTTGTAGAGTTTTCTAACTCTACCAGCTTCAGCAACAAAGGCGGATGGATGGATGTAGGCATAGCTCTCAACCAATCAGGGACGAATTCCAACGGATTTGGGGACTAATCCAGAAGAAATCAGGGACACTTAAAATATTATTAACTTGAGACAATGACAGACTCAGAGCATATGAATTAATATACATTTTCTGAAGTAAAATAAGTCTATAACTCTTAATTATTGTCATATATTTGTTAAGTGTAATTCACCCACCTTTCCTCCAGACCAAAAGTCACTAATTTTAGGACAGATTAAGAGAGACAGAGCTAAAATTTGAGTCAAAACCAGAGACGTCCTTGAAAATCAGGGACAGTCGAGAGGTGTTTTTCTTTGTTTAACAGCACTTTTATTGGATAATTTGGCATATACAAAAAAAATGTTTCAAAACGCGAATTCCCTCGACGACCTTAGGAGCGAGTATGTTGATAATTTTACGACTGAAATGTGTAAGTAGAATGTAAAGCAGACAATGGAACAATCCAAGACGTTTATAACTTTTCGTACACGTGTATGATGCTTATTCCCTTATGTAACATTTCAGATTTCTTCTTTCAGGTTAAAGTAGTGCTGATCAACAATCCCGTCATGGTTACAATTCCTTTTCATACTCGCAGTTTTCCGTTGTTGCTCCACCCTACCGCTGCACTTTCAAAAAGTCTACAATTTTCTTCAGATGTTGCCCTACGCATTGAAACATACTTCTTAACTTCTTTGCTCATTAATTTTGTACAAAGCCATGAGTAATTGGGGGTCTCAAAATCCAGTACATTCTAAAATGGCAACTCTAGTACAATTAAATGGTTAACACCAGCAGCCTTTGCATCGACATGCATTTTCAGAACAATAAGGCGTATGAAACTCCGGCTTTAGAGAATAATTGTACTCCCTGATTTAACAAAGGATTAAACATTTTACGTGGGACAGGGCAAAAATATGAGGTAAAACCGGGGACACTTGAAAGGTGTGCATTGAAGTACAAAAGTAGAAACCAGTTGTTTTTAAAGGACTAAGTCACCTGCCCACATCTAAAATATGCACTTATGTCCAAATAATGCCCCTCTTACACACTAAAAAAAAAATCACAGTTTTCGGCTACTACACAACACTTGAACAAAAAAAATGTTTTTTTTTTTAGATGATTAAGTCTATGTTTAGAGCAGGCTGTGCATAGTTTAGGCAGCTGACTCGGTCATTTCTGACATGCTAAAATACCTATTTGAGTGTAGTGCCTTACTGTATTATTGTATTCTGTCATTAAACTCTGTTATTGTGGCTGTGCAAATTAACTATAGCCACGAATGGTAATGATACGAGCTTTGTTTCTGCTGTCAAATGTCTTACCGTGGTGTTAGGTGGCTTTTGTTCATTGTAGAAGAATGAGTATGAATCACAGCAGAGAATGCAGCCAGCTTCCATTGTCAGAAGACCAGTAAGTAGTCGGCATCTGTTAAAAAAACTTTCAAGTGTAAGGTTATTCACTAAACTTGAGAGTCACGTAAACACATTTTGTTATCTTTTTGGTTTATCCGTTCTCAGCAGTGAATCAGCACTATTTTAAGATACATACGAAACAATTTATTTTGCTTGGCGACGTGTTTGAGAAGTTATTTAGCAAGTTATTTAGCTAGTTATTTAGTTAGTTATTAACTACAATATAACCGTTATTAAAAAAAACTAATGGCCATTTGCTAGAGTATTAAGCTTAGTGTCCCATGAGGCTAGGCAGATTTGTATGCTACTGCCTCCATTTAAGAATTCATGCCACATGGCAAGAACAGTCCCTGTAAAATTGTGTGTAATTTGATCTTTGAGAAACTGTTGCAGACTAAGCAATCTCTCATACATGTTTTAATGTCATCAACTTTTGTTCCAGTCTTGTTGCTTTGAGAGATAGTGAGTGTGTGTGTAGAAGTTCAGTATTCAGGAAGAATTGTATGTCGTGATGCTTTCATCCCTTCTTTCATGACCGTTGCACTTGTGGTAAGAAGTTTTGCAAAGTGGGGTGAAGGATGTAGGTGTAATACTTCTTGGTTGTCCCTGATTTGTGTAGAATGACCTGACTTTGCCATCTTGTTGTCTTTGTGGGTCCAATAAAAGGTATTGCATGTCAGTGTTGGTGTCTTTTTGTGCTTTCTCATTATCTTTGATTTTTTTTTTGTGTGGATTGCAGAGCCACAATCTATCGGTGTCAGACATTAGGGTTTCATGCTACTTATTGTTTAGAACATGCATATTGGTGATTTGTTGTTCCATTAGGTTCACTTAAAATGTGGGCCTGTATACCATTATTTTTTTGTTTTGTTCCTGATTTTTGAGCAAAGAAGCTCTGAGCTATGGTGAGGGGATTGGCTTGCCCCCACCCCCTTGTGGGAGTATTAAGGGGGGATGTAATTTTCCTGTGTTCTACATCATAAAATTGCTTCTTATGAGGCAGCTAGTGAGCACTTTTTTGTGGGCCTCCAGGCTGCATTTTTATTCAATTAGTTTAACTGGAATTCAAAGCTGGTTCTGCATGTGATTCCCCTCCCACAGTGCACTTGTTCCTCTTCTAAAACCCTACTCAGTCTCTTTCTGGTTTCCTTCACACAACTTCTTAATTATGGAAAGACTTGAGTTTTGGCTAGACTTACTTTTATGTAGTGATATCCAGTTTATTTAAATTCATAAATAGTTACTAGACTTCTGCAGTCTGATACTGTCTGGTTAAGTGACTTGTTCAAGGTCACACAGCAGAGCTTCTGTGCAACTGGCATAGAAAGGATTCAAACGCTATTCTTCCCCACCTTCTAGATAGGGGATTAGTCCTCTGTGCTACCACTAGACACTTTAAATTAAATCATTGTAGCAATTTAATGCACTATACTGCTTGCCTAGTAGAAAAGTATGACATTACTAGAAAAGGCTACAGGCACCTTCTCTGCCATCACCCCTCAAAAAAGTTGCTAAAACAAGTAAGGTGTGGTAGCATGGTGTTCATAATTTAATTTTAGCAGTCATCTTTTGCTGATGAAACTTCCATAACATGCAGTTTAACTTAAGTTGTATATTGGTACTTTTTTAATGAAGTCCTTATTTTCACCTGAATATAAGATCAATTTCTACTGGGCTACTTTGGTGTCACTGTCAAGAACCGTGACAAATTCCAGCTACTGTTGCCACTGCCGTCTCAAATTTACACCGTGTTGGATTAGTCCAGCAGAGCATTGTTTTGTTTAGCTGTTTGTGCTGCCTTTGTTCTGCCTGGTTTTAGACAGGAGGGTATTTTTGCCGACTGTCTTGTACTTCCATTCTGTCATCTTCACAAGTGTTTACTTCCCCTTAAAATGTCACTAATCTGTACTCTCTCCCATACAAGTATGTATTCACTATTGCCCGTGAAATGTTCACCCTCAGTACCACTGGTATCAGCATGGTTTTCTTTATTCATTAGCCTACATATACCCTTAGTTTCATTTGTTTTCACATCACTTTTGTAAACCGGTTCTTTATTTATATGTATTGTTATTCCTTAAATATTTTATTTGCTAGCATATTCATAAAGTATCAGTGTTTGCTTCAGGTCTTAACTCGACTTATTTGAAAAGTTTTCTGCTTCTGTTTCTGCTTCCCCCACCTCTAGCATCATTACATTTATTTTTACTTCATAGATGTCATTTCTCAGGTCTACTGGCTGTCCAGTCTACCTCCTATGAGTTTTCTGTAATTTGTTCTTCACTGATTTTCTTCTTCTACAGTCCACTGAAGAATATACGTTCAGGAACTTCATCCTGATGGATCTTCTGAGTTTTCTGTCCTGTTTTTGTATTAAGGGTACTAATTAAAATCTTTACATGATCTTTGCCTAGAACATCTGCTGTAGGTTTTAATGGGTCTATATCACTTCGAAGAAACGGCAGAAGTTCGAACACCATATATTCAAACTTCTAACGTAGAAGTGCAAAACCATCGAAGGCTTAGAACAGCGATTTTTTTTTCCCAGGGAAAAAAATCGCTGTTCCAAGAAACACACACACAACACAAGCACACCAAAAAAAACAGCAATCCACACACATACACTTAAAATCCTACATCTAACCCTACACTAAACTGTACATACACTATCTATCCACTTACGTTAACCCAAACCCTAACCCTAAGGTCCGTCACTATCGCACACTCACCTGACCCGCGTCCTAACCCTCACTCACCTATCCCTCCCTAACCCTAAAGTCTGTCACTATCGCACACCCATCTCACCCACGCCCTAACCCTAACTCGCCTAACCCACGCCTTAACCCTAACGTCCGCACAATCGCACACTTACCTGAACCCGACCCATAACTTTCCACAGTGCTGAAAATTGTGAAGCCACAGAAACGGCCCACCGAATTCTTTGTTCGAACTGCTGAAGTTTCGACGAACTGATAGGAACCCGGTTTTAATCACTGGGGGGGGGGGGGTTGAGCCTCATTTCATTGCTGATTAATTACTGTTCTAAATTTAGCAGATTTGACCAATGTGTGATCTTCTGTCACCTGAACTTTTTGTCTTGTTCTATAAATTGCATTGCTGCTGTTTATTTGCTTCTTCACTGCAGCGTTTCTAATTTTGCTGTCTGTTCCACTAATGTCATTTTTTTACCTTACTTCATTCTGTCATGGTTTTCTCTTGAGGTATCCATTCTAGTCCATTATCTTAAGCCTTTTGAAAAGGAAAGACCATACATATGACTGTCCCCAATTGACTGCTGTAGTCTACTTCTTGTTTTGCCATTCCACTGATATGCCTTTTCTTCATCATTGATATTATTTCCTTCTCGTGGTAAGAGCACTATTATTATTATCTTGGAATGTTTGTAAGAGGGTGAAGACTATAGGGAATCGTAATGAACTGAATCCCATGTAATATTGATTTTAGAGAAGTGCAAACTTTGAGTAAAATGATTATAGTTTTGTATACTTAGGAGAGAGAATCCAGCATAGATTGTCTGAAGTGGAAACACGCAGAACTAGCTGTAATGTAGGGAATAAGAAGATGCACATGGAAAAGACTCTTGAGCTTGTCGCAAAGTACAGATCATGTAAAAAGTAGGAAAATAAACATTGGAACACTAACCTTAGGAGATTTTCTCAGATAGCCAAAAGCATTTGGAGTTTAACTTCATGTGTTAAATTGGTTACTTGATATGTTGGACTCTGCAGAGCACTCTTTATAGAGGGATAAAGAGTAAAGGGCATAGCATTTTATTGAGCTGTTTGTAAGCACTCTTCTAAAATAGTTAGATTTAAATTGAAAAGATGCTTGTTTAGAGTATCTCTTCTTTTGTCTTTTATCCTTCAGTAAACATTGTTCAACATTAGATTACTATTGCAGTAGTCTAAACTTTTTGGATTATATCCTGCCTAGGATATGACTTCCGGCCAGGTTTCAAAACTTCAGGACACCAGACACGCTGTAACTGCCAGGGTCTTGAGCCACACTACATAAAGTATTTTAGACAACACAAGCTTCAGAGCTTTCTCTTTGAAGTGCACTCCCTGTGCTGGGTTTCTTGGAATTGGTTGGCTGGCAATCATTAAAGGCTAGGCAGAAAAGCACTCTCCTGGAGAAAACCTTCAGCTTTTTCATTTTCTCATTAAAAAAACAAACAAAACAAAAATAAAACTGTGCTTTTGCTGTCAAAATATATTTTAATGCCAAGAAGTGTGCGCGTGTGTGTGTGCGCGGACGTGCATGTGTATATCTGTCTATCTATATGAGTCTGCTTCAGTAGACCAACCACTCACTTACCCGACACCTAGTTGCCCGAGATGACAAGATCGACACCTTCAGAAGATGGACATCTGGAAGACCGACGTTTCACGCAAGGCAAGTAACCGCTTGGCCATCCCGATAAAATTAACTAAAGTAAGCAAAACTAAACCCACCAATGTGGGGGGGGGGTTGCCCCCCGCACCCTCCTAACTAAATGTACCAACTCCGAGAATGCACTACTGCGGGGGTAAGGGGCAAAGTTCATTAGGATGGCCAAGCGGTTACTTACCTCGTGTGAAACGTCAGTCTTCCGGATGTCAGTCTTCTGAAGGTGTCAGTCTTCTCGTTTTCGGCAACTGGGTGATGGGTAAGTGAGCAGTCGGTCTACTGAAGTAGGTATATATATATATGTGTGTGTGTGTGTGTGTGTGTGTGTGTGTGTGTGTGTGTGTGTGTGTGTGTGTGTGTAATTATACATTTTGTATATGTATATATATATTTTTATATATGTGTGTGTGTGCATATATATATATATATATATATATATATATATATATATATATATATATATGTGTATGTATATAATATATATAGATATTTGTGTGTGTGTGTGTGTGTGTGTGTACTCGTGTATAATATATGTGAACTGTCATGACTTGTAGGGGAGTTTTTTCAATATATGGTTGAGTGAAAATTTCTACATTTTTATGTAGAGTTGGTGTTAGGAGCAGGGTATTTTGCTTTTTTTAGGCTGTCATTTATTTAGTTTGTTTATTTGTTTATTTATTTATCCTTAACATAAAAAATGAGATTAGGAATATATTTGTCCTTTTTATTTCAACTACAGATATGTTTAAATTTAGCACATGGTAATCTACTTTTGTATACTGGATTGCTTATATTGTGCCCCTCAGACTGAGCAGATACAAGTTGCAAAATAAGGCAGAATGGATAATTTTATTGCAATGGGATTATGAAGATTTTAATGTAATTTTGCCAAAAGTCTGTTCACTGGCCATTGTTTTTCCTACATTTAACTCAGAGTTCATTGTGATATTTAAACTTTGTTGTAAGTGTGTGTCTGGTGGGAATGAATAACATCAAACGATTTGTTGTTTTTTTACAGCTGGTACTTTAGTTTTTGGGCAGACATAATTGGCCAAAGTGTGCCTGGTAAGTTATGTTTTTGTGATCACAAGCATGGCTGGTTTGTACTATACCAGTCTTGCCTGACGATTGCAAGTTTTTTGATTAGGTCTGGACTTCAGCAGATGCTTAAAGCTAGTGCGAAATGGTTATGCTAATAGGAATTTGCGTAAAGATAGTTTTGTATGGAAAGTTTTTATGAGCAACACGGAAAAGAGAAATATTGCAACTGGGGTGGCTTAATATCCCTTAGCAAAAGGGAGTTATGAAACAGCTGTTAGTCATGTATGTTTTACCTCATATTTGTATGTTCTTCTTTTCAGGTTTCCCACAAATTATGTCATTATTTCAGCCATTAGTTTTCTTTTTATCCACCTGACCTTTCAGCACTGGGGTTGTACATAATTGCATGACTGTGATAAGGTCCTCTCAGTTTATGTATGCTGTTTTGCAAATTTACAGTTTCTTGATGACTGTAGTTCTGTTTTGTAGCTGTGGTGTGCTATGAACGTACGTACCTGTGAATAGCCATCTTTAAATCCACACACATTTAAAAGTTTTCAGAACTAGAAGGCAGTATAGGTTATCTGCACACTGAAATGCAAGAAAAATAATTTATTGCATAATTAGATTTTGCATATTTCATATGAAATTATGAATTGTAGTCGTAAGTTACATTTGATGACCCTTTTTTTTATGATATTCAGATATGACCTATAAACACTGTGGTATTTAGTGCTTAAAATAATATTTTCACAATAAACATATCTTCTTGTCATTTGCTGTTAATATTTCAGCTGTTTAAAATGTCTTTATGAAATGTAACCCAGGTGCATTTCTAGAGTATGGAGTCTGTATGTCCTTTCTGTGTCTGCATGGGTTTTCTGCTGGTGCTGTTTCCTCCCACATTCCAAAGACATGCAGTGGGTGGATTAGACACTACATTGGCCATAGGTGTGTGTGTGTGGTGATGAACTCCAGGCAGGACTAGCCACCTAGTTGTGTGTACTTCGGCTCTATACAGTCCGCTCCATTTGCGAAAATGGGTGGCTGTTGTGGGTGTGTTTTTTGATTGGACTATTAAGATGGGGTTGAGAGATGCCATCTGGAGCACCAGACTTATGTTGAGGTCATCTCTCCTATAGCAGTGGTGCATGGAATTTCAGTATGCCATGGTTTGTGATGAATGACACAGTGAGCTCTATGGTGCAGTGTTCTTGCTAGCAGTATACTGAACACTGAATAATGTTGGATGATGTTAAACAATGTCCTGATGCCGTCTGGAACTTGCACCCAGATGCAAAGTAGTAATCACTAAGCTGCATTGTGTTATACTTCTGTTTTATTGCTGTAGCATTTGCAGTATGAATAATATACTAATACAGCATGTAGTCGCACTGCCATAGGCAAGTAGCATGTTTGAGTGGAATTACAAATAGAAGTAATTATTTTCACAAAAAAGCAGACTGCAGTGATCGAAGGTATGATTCATGAAACCCATCAGAGAGCCTTGCAGTGTCAACATGCAGTACTTTACAACCAGAGTTATTCTAAGGAGCAGTAATCGGGGTGTGTTCTGATAATGTCGGTGATGCAGATTGTGTGTGTGTGTGTGTGTGTGTGTGTCTCTCTCTCTCTCCCGTTTACACACCATATGCTACATCGGCAACAGGCACCTTTTAGAGCTTGTTTTTCTGTAGCAGTTACGGGCTCAGGTTTCTAGCCCAAGGCCCATTTCTCTTCGGAGGGTGCACCACACACATTCACATGCACACCTAGGGCCAATTGAGTGTCCAGTCCATCTAGTGCATGTCTTTGGAATGTGGGAGGAAACAGGAGCACCTGGCAGAAACATGCAAATACAGGGAGTACCTACAGATTCCACACAGAAGGCACCCCAGCCGAGAATCAAACCAGAGAACCTCTTGCTGTTAGGCGACAACACTAACTGCTATACCACTGGGCTGCCTATGATGCAGATGGTATGCCGCTGAAATGGGACAATATCCAGTAGCAGAATGGTCTGTAATGTGTTGTGTACTGACCAAAGAGACCCTTTGCAGTACATTGGGACCCTTTGTACAGATGCATGTAATTAGGCTTAGTGTGGTTAGATAGCAGTCTGTGTTTTATCTACTTCCATCTGAACCAGGATCAGTTTACAGGCTATCATTGTAAATTAGGCTTAGTGTAGTTAGATAGCAGTCCGTGTTTTATCTGCTTTCATCTGAACCAGGATCCAGTTTACAGGCTACCATTGTAAACATGCCTGAGGGGGCTAATATAGCCACCATGAAATAACATTACACCCGTGTATGTAACATGTTTGCTGCTTATAAGGCATGTGCTTTGATTATGCAGCATTGTGAAATTTGTGACTGTCTGCCTAAAAGTACTTGTTTCTTACCTTGTACACCTTTGGATAAAGTCTGAGAGGGTGAACAGCTTAGCAGGCTGTGCATGTTTCCAAGGGATAGCAGTGGACGTAGTCGTGGAGAGGCGTTGCCTATTTTGGAAGGTATAAGCAGGAGAGCTATTAGATACTTCTTCATGAATGCATCCACATGTGTTTTCAGTTTGGTAGAGCACACAGCATACTAAGGTACTTGTCAGTACAAGGGATGCCACTGGGATGCACTGTATATATATATATATATATATATATATATATATATATATATATGTATGTATTGCAAAATCATGAATGGAAGTTGCTGGATTGGGAGGGTACGCAATGCAATAGGCTGCCCACTCACACGCTGAATAAGACCTTTTGTGGCTCACCTGTCTGCCCTTCTTGGTGAGAGATGCATCATAAAGCACGTTGTATGCCTTTTCTTCCTGGTCATCCTGTGTTCGTGGGTCTGTTCTAAAGGCATTCTTGGCAGTCTATCAGGAGAGACATATGGATGTGTACTGTGCAAGATGCGCATTCTTGGAGGGTAGTTTAGCTGTTTGAAGGGAGGTGCACCACTGAAATTTGTTTTCCTGTGGCAAAGGCACACACATAGCAGGCTAGCATTATGTACATGCTTGTCATTTGTTTATCCTTCGACTGGGTTAGTCCCACTAGGGTAGTGGCCTCTTCTGAGGATACTCAATGTGATATTTATACTGACTAGGTGAGTTTTGACTAGGGCACCAGGGAACATCTTTTTTTTTTAAGTTCCATGGGATGTTCTGTATTCAAGATCAGTTTTCTGCCGTATACAAACTTGAGTGCCAAGATAGAATATAAAGGGTATATTTATATTCCAAGGGCTAGTACTGGACGTAGTTGTGGAGAGGTGTAAATGAAAGGGAAAGAGTAGTAATATTTTTTATGTGCTAGACTTGCCAAATAAAAGGTATAGTTGGTCACAGCTGATGTTTTAAAACAAATACATTGTATTGCAATCTCCTGTGTAAAATATATTGTGCTCTCTCTCTCTCTCTCTATATATATATATATATATATATATTTTTTTTTTAATGAAAAACATGATTCCAATAGAAAGGATGTCCTAGAATCTGACTGAAGTTTGTTTGAATGTTCTTCATATTCAGTTTGGTTTTCATAGGTATAGTATTTCTTTGAGAGCTGATCCTTCTTTTATACCTAAAGTGGTATCCAAGTTTACTTTAAACCAACTATCCATCTCCCTGTTTTCTTTCCTGAACCTAAAAATGAGGGAGAAAGGATTCTCCATCCCTTGGATGCCCACAGACAATTCTGGTCCTATTTTGACAGAACTAAATTTTCAGATCTTAGGATCAGTTGTTCATTTCTTGTGATGGTAAGAATAGGCAACCTGTGTCGAAACAGACTGTTTCCAAATATCTATGGCTTTTTGGAAAGGGTTGGATTCTAGAAGTATTCTAAAAGCTGCTACTTGGTCTTCTGTGCATACTTTTACAAAGTACTATAAGCTTGATTCCTTCTCTAGGTCTGGATCAGGTTTTTGTTAGGACTGTTTTCCAGGGGCTCTTGGACCCTTCTTGTTCCTCATCCCAGATATATTAGCAGTGGTAATCTATTTGTATAGCTAAAGCTACTGCAGCAGTTATCAATATGAAGAACATATTACAGTTGTGTAAGTTGAACTTGCTGTTCCAGTCCACTCCCTTCCTCCATCTCCCTTGTGTGTGTGTGTGTTTTTTTTTGGTGTGTTTTTTATGCCAGAGTGTGGACTTTCCTTTTATGTTCATAACATTGCCCTTTCAAGGCTCAGCCTCCCTCTGTCTGTCTGCTGGCAAGAAAGCTCTGAAGGGCTTTGCACCTGACTCATTTTTTAGTTAGCTCATCTCGAGCTGCTTGACAGTTTGGGTATGTAGAAAGTGCCCTGAAGCTGTGGAAGCTAGACGGCTGTTGTATCCATGGTAGGATATAACCTATATAGCTAAGGGTGCTGCAGCAGTGATCATTCAAACATCTACCCTTATGGTAAGTTCAACTTATGTAGAGCTCATGATTAGTCACATATTTGGTCACCGCCATTAGAATGTGTGTTTTATGGTAGTAGGTTCATAGGTGAATATTAAGCTAACTACCTTGAAAGGTCATTTTAAGGCTTGCCAATAATCTAACGTCAGAATCAAACCTTGTATTTATAAGGTGATGATCTTGACCATTATGCCACCCCACCCCCAAAAGTTTGGGCTCAACAGTTTTAAAGTTGCATATGTATTGCTCTGATGCTAGTGCCTTGCCTCTAGACCATGGGTAATGGTCTTTTTTGCCATTTGTACACATTTTATGACATTGGATCTTGCCTTAAACCGTGAACATAGTGTAGATGGCAAACAGTTATTGCTATGCACAGCTGTCTGTTAATTTTTTTGTATCTCAGCATATGATTATACATAAATATTTGCATGTTCTTTCAGCACCATCAGAAGGGACTGCAGTTAATTGCATCACCCTGATTATACACTCCATGTCCTTTCAGCACTGCCTAAAAGGACTGCTTTACATTAGCTAATGGCCGTTCTAAATGTTCTGTCAGTAGACTTTTTGCTACTTTTGCTGGAGTTGTGGCACTACTCATTATGAAAAGTGTTAATTGCATCGTTTTGTAGTACTAATTTAAACATGTATTCCATAGCTACACTAGTACATTGTTAGAATTTATTCAGGATATTCCTGTAAAAAATGATACTTTAGCCAAGGCAATGGGTATTTGATTCCCACACTTAGATCATGAGAGTTGAGGGTGGTGTTAATAAGGTTCTTTACTGCATTCATTAAGATTTCTCGTTTCCTAAATAAAACGAGAACAAGTCAAGATACAGATGTGTCTGCATATCTTCCTGCGGTATCTTCCATTTCTCTTTGTATTAGCATACATTAATTTACTTCTCCATTTTATTTAATGTTAATCATTAGATCACTGTTGCAGAGGCTTAAGCTATATGGGAAACATCCTACCAAGGATCGAACATACAGCCAGTATCCATAGCTTTAGGACATCTTCCATGTGCTCATATGTATTGAGTAGGCAGAAGGGTATGCTGGTATAAAAGCATACGTATGGGTGCCAAAATTCAGAACTTTGCCATTGAAGATACCAATAAGACTGTCTCTTTACTGTGTCTTCAGTGGTTCTGTGGCCAGATGGTTTCATGACAAATGGGCAGATAAGTACCCTATTGAGTACTTTCTCTTTTTTTTTTTTTTGAGATTTTTGGTTTATGGTTCTGTGAAAAGTGAAGTGCTTGTACATAGATCATGACATGGTTTACTGACTGCCTCTGTTCAGCAGAGGTATAGACACCAGACCAGGGCTAATGTCAGATCTCTTGTTTATAGAGATTCCCACCCAGCCTACCTCTTTTGTTTAGGAGAAAACACAGCATTTAGTCATGATCTGTTTCATTCAAACCTAAGACCTTGAGGAGCCAGCTTGATTCTCTTAAACTCTTTGTAGAGAAAAAAAACTTCTAAAAACACTTCCGTGGCCTATTTGTAGTCTAGTGCAGGTACATTGGATATCCCTTTTCTGGTCAACAAGAAAAGAAACATCTTTGGAGAGGTCCCTGCCCTGTATGCATGACTCCACTCAGCTGATATCTGAACCCTCGGACTGTCTGTTGGCCACTTCTGACCCTTCTGGGGTTGCTTCATTTGAAGCCACTAAGAGTTGGGAGCTAGCACATCTGGTACTGCTAGACATACGCTCTCGGCAGAGAGTGGAAAATCCTGCTTGGTCGGTCTATAAAGGGAGTGTGATGCCTTGCAGGTAACTGTTAGCAAGGAGGTACATGATAACTGGAGGTGAAGGACTTCTGATCAGACTTTCACTTCTGAGTTTCTGAAGAGTAAGGCTCAGAAGCAAAAATGCCTTTCCACTCCCTCTATCCCTACCTCAAAAGAAGAAGCTAAAGAGTACTGGTTCTCTTTTTGCTAAGGGTCAGTTTAGGGCTTTTCAGCCACTTCAGACTGCTTCTCCATCCTGTATTTTCTTTCTAAAACAAAGTTTTCCATCTCATTCTGATTCAGAATCTTATTTTGACATTGAGGAGATTTGTCTATACTATGCTTCACAAGTCTCCTCACCTGAAAATTCAGATACTTCTGTGGAGGAATTATCTTTTTCTGATACTGTCACCAGGATGAAAGAATTATTTAAATAGGAGCATAAAGACATTTTTGAGAGTTTTAACAGCGATACTATGATTTGCTGCAGGTGGGAACTCCTGAACCAGTGGCTATACCTCCAGTTTCACCAGCACTTGTGGGGATGTCTTTAGTAGTGCTGCCTTTACATCTTCTGGTAGCTGCTCCTACTAGAAAATCAGGTGAACAGTAACATAGCACATTTAAACTCACAGGTACCTCTTCTGTAATCCCAGAGCTGATCCCTCTGTGACATCTTTAAGACCTCTGGATCTAAAAATGTTTTTTTTTAATCTGATTCTGCTTGACAAGGATAGCAGAGCCATTGACGGATTCGGAAAAAAGATTTACCCCTCTTGGACTTCAGTTTCTTCATTGATGGGGGGAGGGGGCTTAAAGGCTGATTTAAAAATTTCAGTCCACTAATCCAAAATGTAGCAGACATTTTCCTTCCAGTCCTGGCCCACTTTTCAGGGGAGTTCTCAGACCCAGTCTAAGAAAAATGACTGACTATGCCACCCACCCCTCCCCACTATGACACCTCTCTGAATCTTTCAAGGATCTTTTCTCTACATCTTTCCGTGTGGCACCAGGAGACAACAGATTATTGGTTATTGGGAAACATTCAAAGCCGCTTCTTATGGCAGTGGGATTCCCTTCCCTCAAACCTAGGAATTCTGTCCCAGACCAAAAGTTAAACCTACCTTTTTCCTTCCATCATTACTCACATATTCACCAAGGGAGTAAAAGAACCTGTACCAGAGGATCAATGAGGGAAGGGATTTTATTCAGAAATATTTCTGGTACTTAAGAAGGAAGGATTCTGGAGACCTGTTTTGGGCCTGTCTTTCCTAAACCTCTATTTCAAAGTTCCAAAATTCAAAATGCTTTCTTTTCAGTATGTCTCTCTGCAGTGGTTCCTTCTGTAAGTTTCCTGGTAACTCAGGATCTGATGGCATACAATCACTTCCCCATTCACAGAGACTTCAGATTTTTTTTAAGGTTTTCTGGTTGTGGTTCACACTTCCATTTCTCTTCTTTTGGTTTGTCTACAACACCAAGGGTATTCACAAAGTGTTTGGCACCAGTGATTGCTTTTTAAAGGTTACATGGTGTCCACATCTTTCCTTACTTGGAAGACTACCTTATTTGTTTCAGACTTTATTAAAATGGGTCTATATTAGAATCTCGAAGGTTTAATGTTTCGAATCACTAAAGATCGAACTTTAGTGACCGTAAACCATTGAAATCCTAATAAAGCCTGTAAAAAAAAAAAAAAAAAAAGTAAAGGGTGTTTATGCAGGGGGGCAAGCCCACCTGCACCCCCAGCTACTTAAATATACCAACTCCGAGATTGCACTTTAACGGAGTATGGTGCGGAAAGGGAAGATTTCCCTTTCCTACACTGTAGCGCAATCTCAGAGTAGGTATATTTAAGTAGCGGGGGGGTGTGGGGGATGCAGGGGGGCTTGACCCCTGCTTAAACCCATTAGGGTAAGCATTTGATGTTTACATTTTTTTCTTTAATTTCCGAAGTTACGAAACTATGATAATATGGTGTCGACCATATTGTATTCGATGTTCCGTAACTTCGAGATAATAATATAGACCCTATTAAAACATGTTCAAGAATATTGCCTTTTCAGAAATCTATTTCAGATAAGTCTGGAAAAACCATCTCTCATTACTTTCCACAGAATAAATTTCCCAAGATGCCTGCTAGACCCTTCACAAATGAAGTCATTTCATCAGGTGATGACATTAATGAATGCTGTGAGAACATTGAATCATCTATGGCCCCAGAACCACTTTTGGTGAATGCAGACAACACCACATCATGTGTTACATGGATAAACAAGGGAGAATGAGATTATACCTGCTATGCAGACTAGCCATGATATTCTGGGAAATGGCAGTTCAGCACAAACTGTCCCTTCAGGCCACTTATATACTTTCTGTCAAAGCTGAGTACTGTGGCAGAAACTGAGCAGAACCGATCCCCAGTAATGGATGTTACACACAGGGTCTTCCAGGAAATAACCCACCTATGGGGAACGACCCAAGTAGATCTGTTTTGCTTCCATTCAATACGGACAGTTGAAACAATTTTGTTCCAGTAGTTCTTACTTACATATTTATTTATTTTTATCTATCTGTTTATCTATCTGTTTATCTATCTATTATCTATCTATCTATCTATCTATCTATCTATCTATCTATCTACCATTTGTTAACCGGGAAAGTCCGACTTGGAACAAAGCCAATTTTCAGCGGAGGCCTAGGGAGAAACGTTGCAGATACATGTCTGTGTAATGTAGGAGGAAACCGGAGCACCTGGAGGAAACCCACATGAACACAGGGAGGACATGCAGACTCCACACAGAATGCACCCCAACCAAGAATCGAACTGGAGAACCTCTTGATGTGAGGCGACAACACCACTGCGCTGTCCTGTTTCATTCTTGCAGAAAGGCCGTCTGGAAGATGGATACTTTTTCATTTCCATGGATGGGAATGTTTCTATACCTTTCCCTTAATAACCAAAGGACTCGCCAAAGGTAATTTTAGCAATTCCCTTTTGGCCCAAACAACAATGGTTCTCTTGTCTTGAAAATGGTCTGGGGTATTTTCCACAAACGTCTCAGAAGGATAGACTTGCCCATATAGGACAAAGGATCTCTGATTTACCCCAGCCTTCAAATTCTTCATCTGAGAGCCTGGATGATAGAATTTAATCCCTCTAAGCACCTATTTTCAGAGGATGTGCAACCGGTATTAAAGCAGAAAATCTTATTTGGCCAAGTGAAAGAAATTTTCTGTTTGGGGTTATAAAAAAGAAGTGAGACCTTTTAAAGGTGGTAGCTCCTTTGGTTCTTCAGTATCTGTATGACTTTTTGAAAGACATTTCACCTTTGTTATTCATTTGTAAAGGTTCATCTTTTTGGCCATGTCTGTAGCTCCCCCTTCCTGTTTTGTCTTGGGTGAAAGTGTTTGAAAGAGTATTGCACATTTGTCAGTCTATGAAAGAGGTGATTCCTCCCTCTTCTCCTTGTATTAGAGAAACTTAAACTGGTTCAAAAGGAAACTGGTCCAAAAGGAGCTATTGTATCAGGATAAGTGTGTGAACTGGAAGATTTTCTGAGTTGCAATTCAATCTTTTATCACCTTTCATGAAGATGGGGTATCCTTAAGAACAAACCCTTACCTCATGCTCAAGGTGTTATCAGAATTTATCCTAAATTAATTAATTTGTTTAACTCCCTGTGTTTTTCCTGAACCAAAAAGTAAGAGAGCATCTTGCATACTCTGGATGTCCACAGGGCACTCTGATACTAAACTTCTTTAGTCAACTGTTCATTTCTTATGAAGGAACGAAAAGGGCAACCAGTGTCAAAGCAAACCATTTCACGATGGTTATCCCTTGTAATTCTGTTTTGTTATTCTCACTATGGAAAGGCACTTTTGTCCTGAGTCGAAGCTTACATTCCAGAGCTTTGACTATTTCTAAAACATTTTGGAAAGGGATGGCCTGTAGAAGTATTAGAGAGACAGCAATTTGGTATCCTTTTCACACTTTCACTAAAGATTATAAAACTGACCTGGACAATAACCCTTGTTCCTCCTCCTCTGTTCGCTAAACTTTAGTAATCGTTCCCTTATGGCATAGGCTACTGTAATGGTGATCTAATACTGAACGTAGTGCAGTTGTGTAATTAAACTTACCATAGCTGTAGATATTCGAATAGGTTATTGTTGTAGTAGTAGCACCCTCCCTCCCCCTTTCTAGCCTAGCTACCTGAGTGGAGGGTTCCTCATAGTTCTGTCTTTCTCCTTTCTTGCACAAAATGTATTAATTGGGGCTCAAGCCTCCCCTTTTTGTGAGGTAAGAAAGTTCTGAGTTTTTTCTGCTTGTATGCTGTTTTTATTCTGGCATGTCCTTGTGCCTATTAATTTATTTATTTTTTTGTTTTCCTTTATTAACTGGGTAGGTAGACTGATCCTAAGACCCTTTTCAGCAATGACCTGGGCCAAGGAGGCAAGGCATTGTTCATCAATATAAATCAAGAGATTATCATATTCTGATGGCATTTCACAAAAGAAGCATACAGTATAAGTAGCATAATACATTTCATAATGCTAAGCCAATTGGAGTAGACATTTAGCATATTCAAGGGTTGTTCAACTGTAACTGATAAGGTTAATCGTTTCCATAAAAGTGCTGAGCTAGTTTGAATGGTACTGGTATGAAACTGACAATGGAAAGTTTGACACTAGGGAGTGAGAATGGACAATAGTCAGGTAGAGCTGATATAACAGCTAGTAGTTTATCCAGTCAGCAGTTAATGCTGGGATCTCTTTACATTTACCGTCTTCAGTGAGATGCTTTTTCAGTTGAAGTTTAAATGGGGAGGGGGTCTTACTAATTGTAGACTATAACTTGTTTCAACTGAGTGGGTTGGCTAATCATATGTATGACCATTTAGTAGACATCCTGAAACTTTGGATACTGGCAGGATGATCAGTCTTTGGCAGGATAATTCCTATATAGCTTAGGCTACTGCAGTGGTGATCTGTTTGGAAATTTAATGTTAATGCAAATATCAACACAGCTGTACTTTCTGGGCTTCACAGTTTAATTCTAAAAAAGTAATTTCTTATCTACTGTTTCTTGAAGTGGTATAAACCTGGCTAAACCAGCTTTTCATTAGCAGTCATTTTTTGTAGTACTAACACAGAGAGGTTATTTTCACAGAGCTGTTTATCAAAGATGCTTGGTTTACTTATCTCTTCAGGAAAGACCACCATGATTTCCACTGCTTCATGTTGACATGTAGGCTGCTGTAGCTCCACAGATTACCAGGTCTGAAAAACTCTCAGCTAGATTAGTGTTGTGAAAGGCCTTCTACCGAGAAGACTTGTAGGAATGAAGTGAAAAATATTTTCAGTTTGGGCATCCACTTGAAATGTGTCCCCTTTTTTCCCCCCAGCCTATGTCTTATACTTTTATTACATTCCAGTGCTTTATGATTCCCTTAGCTAATTCTCTGTTAGACTATTTGGTTGTTGTTTCTAATCTCTGTATAGGGGAAAACTCCAGAACATTGTTTTGTTTTACAGGTAGGTGAACTAGGCTACAAGGGCCCTTTTCCGATTACAGCTTAGTTACATGTTAGTTACAGATAAGTCAAGTAAATTGCAGTCATGGATATAAATAATTGGATGTGTGGCATTAGACAAGCTAGACAGCTGTCATTTAACAAGGCGGACAATAGGAGTTATGAAAGTTATGGTAAGACTGTTGTAAAACCACAATATTTCTTAAGATAAAATAAGGTCTGTACATCTGGGTAGAGATCCTGTTTCTACCTTGGGATGTTCATTTTCATGTTAGAAAAACACATTATTCAACATTAAACCCCACATTTAAATTTTTTGTCTTGAAGATCTTATTTCTATTGCTGGTCACATCAGCGAGGTGAAGGTCTGAGTTACAAGCCTTATTCATGACCCTTCCATAGTTTGCCTTTCACAGTGAAAGGGTTCGATTGTGTCACAATAGCTGCCTGAGGTAGCTAAAGAGATTAATTTAAACCAGTAAGTTCATTTGCAAGTTTTCTTCTCGCAGTAGTCACCAAGGAGAGCATCATCTTCACTGCTTAGTTGTCACAGTTGCAGTATTAAATAGAAAGGACCAGAACCATTTCTCTAAAGAGCGAGAAGGTAAAAGAAAAAATGTAAATAATGCTGCCTGTCCAGTGGATGTCTAATTGTAATGTCCTCTATTGCTGTGTTATTCATCTTTAGGTTTTGTTTTGCATCTTTGGATAGCATTAACACACCTGCTACTTGGTTGTAAATACTGTTGTGAAATGTTGCAGGTTACATATATCCTGTAGGTCCAGGTCTTTTTGAAGCCATGGCAATCTAGGATGTATATCCATTTGGTCAATGAACCTGAAGCTGAGGACTGTCCCAGCTGTTCTTGTCTGAGCTTTTCAAAGACTGACTTGAAAGTTATGGGTACTTACTGTGATACAGGATCTGAGAGAGAATCTGTAGGAATTATCCTCCTACCCTTCATTCCCACTGCCTTCTTTTTCTGTGTATATCTTTTCTGTTTGACCCAAAAGTGGCTTCTTCCAGTGGTGCAGTGCATTATGGGATTGAGTATGATTTGTTAATTTAAGTTAAGTGTTAGTCATAACTGTTTCCTTAACTTCTCATGAGTCTTACATTGCTGCGAGTGTTTCTTTTATTGTTGTTGTTGTTTGTCTTTCAGCTTTTCCCGGTTAGGGGTCGCCACAGCAGAACTCCGGTCCGCTAATGATTGGCAGTTGGTTTTTATGGCGTCGAGTTGCCAGCCCGACGCCCAACCTTCAACGAAGGCACGCCCATTCAACGCATGTCTTTCGAACGCCCAGTCGACCACGGGGAGGACATGCAGACTCCACACAGAAGGCACTTCCAACTCAAGCCGAGAATCGAATGGGAAAACCTCTTGCTGTGAGGCAACAATGCCACCGCTGCACCACCGCGGAAGTGCGAGTGTTACTTTTATACAGTAATAAAAATAAAAAAGCGAGCCACCAAGGCAGTATTTACATGAAGCACAAGTTTATTTAACATTAAACACTGTCAAAGTAAAACCAACTAAGCGCTTTTGCCAAGAAACATGAATTGGCTTCATCAGAGTCACTCAGTTATGATGTAACTTCCTTTATGTACTCTAATTACTTAAGCGATTATTCATGATTTTGCTTGCATCAATGGAATTACCCTGACTAAACATAAAGGTATACTTCCCCTGAATATGTCATATACAGAATAACAGGCTGTAAACTACAATAATTGGTACATTTAAGATAAAAATATTAGTGTTAATACTAATAATGAACATAATAGTATAAAACATAGTTAAAAAATAAACTTAAAAATGCAAAACATAGTTGATCTGTTAGTTGCAGTCAGATAAGTATTTTCACAGTACACTTAAAATTAAACCTGTGCTGTCCTTTGTTTCAAAAAGGGAGCTATTGAACAATAGTCATTTCAACCTGGTTTGCAACAAACATCTAATCTCACTTGCCATTTAGTTTTTCTGGCTTCTAATTCTAATTCATCATCCCTACCCCTAGAGTCACTCTGCACTCTGTCAATGACAAAGAATAAAAATTTCTTATAATTTGGACATTCTAGAGTGTGCACATATAAAACGTTCATTTTTTTTTTTTTATTTTTAATGTCTCTAAGGTGCTCAGTAATGCGATCCCGTAGCCTTCTTTTGGTCTTGCTTACGTAGAAACCAGGGCATGATAAGCATGTAGCTAAATAAACCACCACTTTTTTTATTTTTATTACTGTTTACAAGTTTTTGAGCCATTTGGCTTGTCTTTTGTTATATTTTATTCATTTTGAGTGTTACTTTTATATTTTGCTCCAGAAAAAAATGTGAATGCACTTTGGTTGTGGTGGTCTGTGTTGAATATTGACTGGGTCTTGAAGGATCTAGACTTGTAGATTTATTACAAATCAGTGTGTGGCAGTTTGCTCCTAAGTGCTTTATATACGTTTGTCTAGGTCTGTAGACAATTTGAAGTTGTCAGTAGTGGTAGTGTTTGTGGGGTCTATATCAGAATCGCGAACGTTCACAATGTCGAATCTGACATTGTTGACACGTAAACAGCGAAACCGCAGAACATCGAAGAGGTAAACGGAAATCTCCCTAAGGGGAGATTTACGTTTATTTCAATGTAGTGCGGTCTCGGAGTTGGAATATTTAAGTAGTGGGGGGTGCAGGGGGGCTTGCCCCCTGCTTAAAGCAAGTAGTTCTATTTTTTGACTGTTTGTTATGTTTTTATTAAGTGTTCGATGTTACTGGACTTCGATATGGTGTCAGTCATATCGTATTCAAAGTTCAGTAACTTCGAGCATCAAATATAGACCCGTGTTTGTGTATATGAACACCATTGTATTAATTTGTTATTTGTTACCTGAAAAAGACCAGAAAATCAGCATTCTAAGCAGAAACCAAAATATTTTTATCAATGCCGAACAAAAGAAAAACTTGAACCAGATTAGGAGAGTGAGAAAGTCCATAAACTTTATCAACAGGGGCCTAATGTAAGTGCTTTCATCCTATGCAGAGGGCTTTCTTAAGTTGCAAGTTGGAGCTTGTTGTTACAGGTTAACAGACAAATTGAAAAGATTTACACTAATAGTGAATATCTGTCAGCAAAAGCTGTAGTTTGATTGACACATGTTGTGTGGCTCATGAAGTTGGGAGTGTGGAATCATAGCTTATCGTGAACTAAGTTTAAATAAATGGTGTAATGGAAAAAAAAAATGTGCCAAGTTGCAATAATAACTATTTGTACAGGAGTGGTACAAGAGGGAGAGGAGAAAAGGATAAATAATACCTGTCTAGCCACAGACATTTTGTTGATGATATCTTATGGATAGTCCTGAACCCAAAGAGCTATGTGGACTTCTTGTAGATTGGGTGGGTTATTATTCAATGTACAATCTCATTTACAGTGTCACTCCTCAATTCACTGCAAAACATTCAGATGTTAAGGAAGCTTGAGATACATTTCCAAGGGCCTTTAGCAGCAACCTTTTTTTATTTGCCAGAGGAATTTTGTTCAGTTTGGAGCACTATCTGTTTAAAAGTTATGTGACTTGACACCATTAAGGAAAATATATTGCCAGTGAAGTAAGAAGCATAAACTTTTCTGATTGTGACCATCAAATCTACCTGTGGGCAATCTGTGCTTCCAGTAAGCAATTAATTTGACTAATAATTGGTGTGTTTGCAGAATTCTTCCTTCCCAGTGTTATGTGCAGACTTTACTGTGGTTTGTCTTTGGATGAACAAAACATTTTCTGATTTTTAATTGTCAAGTGCCTTTCATTAAATCCAAGTATTAAAAATAATAGCACACCTCAATAAAATGTACAGAATAGTAGGACCATGGTATATCAGGAGATACACTTTGTTTTGATATTTTCATTGATTTAGTAAAGTACTGCCATATGTGCAAATCTGAAGGCATTGCCATCTGTTTTTCTACATTGCATTTTTTTAAATGAAAACTGTGGAAAGAAAATGGAAGTAGAATTATTCCAGTATGGTCAGTTATGGGCCGTTTTCTCAGTTATGGGTCGTTTTCGTACAGTTTGTTGACTTTGATGTATGACCAGAGACATGTTAGCTGAAACCTAGAGGGTTGTTTTATATACTGTAAAAGTATCTGAACCAGTAATTAAAACTAAATACAATGGTTAAGAAAAGCACATCCAGAGTACATTTATTTTTTCATAAGTTTGCTTTAGAAAAGTATGCTTTTTCTTAAAAATAAGTAGTGAGATCTGTATGAGAAGGCATATTTGGCTATCTGGAAATTGTATAGTTAAGACATATTCAGCTATTTTTGTAGTCCAGAACTCCAGAAGCCTCACACATTACTTTTTATTCTTTGTCTCTTATGGTCTGATTTTCCATCTCATGGGTGTAGCTTGTCAATTAGGAGAGTGGATAAAATATTGTATTTCTGACTAGTATTACACTCTTGTGCTATATATCTGTTCACATTGGTGTTATGTTATGAATTTACCAATCTATTTGTAAATCCTTCAGTGTTGTACTGAATTGTTTTGGCTGTGTATATGTTTCTTGTTTAAAAACTTGTGTGGGTCATCTCATTTCCTTTGTAATGTATGCATTGCTTGGGCCACTGTTTAATAGTATCTTATAAACAGTGTATCATTTGCAAAGTTGACAAACAAATAAAAAAAAACTGTTCTGTGGCATAGATATGAAGTCCTGACTGTGACTTTATTGGCTGCAGTGTGGGTAGCAGCTTAAATGCTGAAATAGCTGTGCGTGTGGGAATGAGGGCTTCATACCTTCTTGCTTCCTCAGGAGAAGAGAATAGTGGTGCTGGTTGACTAGTCACCGCCAAACAAGCAAGTGAAGGCTTCAAGGTACAGAATTGACCAGGTTTAGGGCTTGGGGCATGGGCGTAACTGCCAAGCTTGTGATGGTAACCTTCACCATTTCTGGATGGCAGCAGGCACTTGCAAAGGCAGAGCATAGGAGACTGTGCTGGTTTCACATGCACATGGAACATGCCCCTTCTGAGACGGTACATAATTTTTGATGGTGAAGAAGTCACAAGTATAAGTGCCATAGTAATGCGCTTCAACTTGTTGCTGTCAGAAAGGTACACTGCCTCCCAAAACCATATTAGTTGATATTTAATGGTGCTAGTGGGTATTTAACAGTGGTAGTGTAACTGCCCTTTGGTTTTACACACAGCCTACCCCCCCTCCAAAAAAGGCGCATTCTGTACACTTCTGATGTCTCATTAAGAAAAATAAGAGACATAATGGCTGCAGAAATCTGTTTCACATTGCTGCTGTTAGACCAATATCAATAACTATTAAACAATTCATTATAATTGGCTTGTGCTGTCACAAATGGCATTCCTATTTTCCTTTCTCTCCGAAACCTGTCCACTTTCTGTATACACCCTAGGTTTGGTTGTGCCAAAAGTTCAAAGAAATAATAGCTGCAGCAATTATTTTAGCTGATTTCTCATGTTATACCTCCAACAAACCATTTCAGTATTGCTAATCATTAACTGATCATGTAATTGCCTTGTCTTTCACATCCTGCTTGTGTACCTCCCCAAAAGGATAGCCACCTTCTCTGTACCCCTGTGACATTTTGATTGTGAGGAAACAAAAAAAAAAAAATACCACAGTAATGTATTTCATCTTGTTGTTGATGCACAAATAGCGCTTGTTTATTAATACACGGACTGCCCCTTGACTAGGCATTGACTTCTAGAGATCAACTCCTGCTTCCTATTCTACAGATTTCTGACTGTAACTTGTCACTTTGTGAAAATTTGTAAGACCAGGATGTATCCATAATTAACTGGACCACTGACATTTAGATTTATACCTGTAAAAATGGTTATGAGCCTGGTAATGGGAAGGTTGCTGTGAAGGAGGAAGGATTGGGCACCTCATTAAAGTTCTGCTTATATGGTAGAGTCATTAACCCGTTAACTATATCCAAGAGACCAGGGCTTTTGATTCCTTATGGACTTAAGGCAGGCAGTGAATGCCTTTTCATGCTGTAGCAAATGCCCTCAAAGTGCATGTCTGAGGGTGAGCATTCAGTTTCTGTTGTGTCATATTGGCAGTATCAGTGTTTGGACCTCCTTGGTAAAGATGGAGGAATGAGGACAACTAACCACCCTGTTTGTACCTAGGCCATTGAGTTAAAGGTGAAAGCAGATGAGTAACTAGGTCATCTAGCTTTCATGAAGAGAGAGAGGATAAAAGTGCTTTATCATGTAATTGGGCACAGGCTCATACCAGCGGGAGATTATAGTGATTCAGATGAATGGCAATCTCCTCTTTTTGTATTGCCTCTTGTATCATGAGAAATGTATGTGTCCAGAATAGAAGTATACAGTTTGATGGCCTAGTTAAACTTCAGTACCTCTACTGTCGTGTTGTGTTATTTAATGACACAAGTAGAAGAAACCACTAGATCTAGCATTTGTTTCACTTTCTTAAGGTATTTTGTTTGACGAGTCATTTTATGGAGAATGTGGGGATTTGTATATATTTTTTAAACCTCTTCATGATGGTTGTGCTTCTTTTCTATCACCTTCTTAAGAATATTTCCTCTTAATTTATATGTTCCTATCTGGCCAGATGTTTAGTTTTCTTACTGTATATTTTCATTTTTCTTAAGGCACTGCATGGTTTCTGTTATACCACCAATCCATTTTAAGTAACAGTGTTTAGTTTCTTTAGTTGCTCTTCATATGTCTAGTCCCACAGCTCATTCAGTATTTTAGTTGCTGCTTTCTGGACTAGTTCTCTTCTGTCTTTCATTTAGAGATGGTATCCTCTGCAGTGTAATATATTTCAGGTAGTCAGACTCTCACCAGCTGTCCAGACTGACTGCAACCACCTGTGTTCTACCAGTGATACCTCTTCCATTACACATTCTAATTTTCCTAAGCTTCCCAATATTTACTTTATTTGAAAATGGCAACATGCTGATCACTTGTTTATGCTGTTGACTATTTTCCCCTATTGGTTAGTTATTTTATTTGCTTATAGGCATATTATTTTGCAAGGAATTTAAGCTGCTCGACTATCATTTTTTTGGCTTATTTGTGTCTTCTGTTTTTCTTGTCACTTTTGTATATTGGCACCTATGTCTCTAATGCAAACAGGTAACCTGTAAATGGTTCATCTCCCAGGCCCATGCTTACAGTTATCAAGGGTATCAGAACTTGTCAGAGATTTGGGATGCATGGCTAGGCTTAAAAAGTCCCTTGTGGTCATTAATCCAGTAAACACCTATGAACCTATTAAACCCAGTGATATATGTCATCTGCACATCATAACTTTTCCTCTTGGTGGTTAAGCAGTGTCAATTATAAATACACTGAAAAGGATCAGGCTGTGTATATAATTGCATAGAACGCTAGTAGCGGCCCTTTTTCCTTTTGAACAAATTTATTTCATGTTGACCTTTGTATCTTGTTGCCCAAATAGGCTAGGTTTTTGGAACCCACACTTGTGATGTATAATTTATGCATTACTTTTTATATGATACTGTGCCAGAGTCCTTAATAAAATACTGTATTTTCACAACCCACCCTGGACTGCTACTGTGACTGATGTTTCAGTTAGCTGTTAAGTCATATTTTGACACATCCTGACTGTAGAACATCAACAGAGGCATGTTCCTCTGGTGCTAGGACAGTTTACAGAAGCAATTTTTCCATCATTCTTTCTAGGTCCCACCAATGCGATTTCTCAGCTATTAGAGCTGGCAGGGTTATGTAACATTCACTTATGTTGTGCTCCACAGGTTAGGCCTTGACTGTGGATATCGGCAAGCATTTCTGTCAGTTTTTGAAGAGAACTTCAGATTATTCAGAATGTTTGAATTCATGTTCTCCCAGTCTGCTTTCAGGAAACCAGTGAGTGCCTTTCTGGCAAGCATATCCCTGCTGCGGATAACCTGTGATTTGGCCTTTACTGTTTAAGACTGTGACACGGTCTGGATTCTTGCTGAATTTATGTAGGAATTAATAAAGCAAGCCATTGGTTTAGGACTAGTACCTGTAAGATTTCTTGGCAATAAATACAGTGGATATAAAAAGTTTGCACACCCCTGTTAAAATGCCAGGTTTTTCTGATATAAAAAAATGAGACCACAATAAATAATTTCAAAACATTTCCCACCTTTAATGTGACCTGTAATCTGTACAATTCAATTGAAAAGCAAACATCTGTTAGGGGAAAAATATAAAAAATAAAACACGTACAGTACGCTGTTTGCATAAGTGTGCACACCCTTAAACTAATACTTTGTTGTGTGTGCACACCCTTAAACTAATACTTTGTTGAAGCACCTTTTGATTTAATTACAGCATTCAGTCTTCTTGGGTAGGAGTTTATCAGCATGGCACATCTTGACTTGGCAATATTCACCCACTCGTCCTTGCAAAAGTGCTCCAAATCTGTCAGATTGCAAGGGCATCTCTTGTGCACAGCCCTCTTCATGTCACCCCACAGATTTTCTGTTGGATTTAGGTCTGGGCTGTGTCTGGGCCATTCCAAACCTTTAATTTTCTTTTGGTGAAGCCATTCTTTTGGGGATTTGCATGTATGCTTGGGGTCATTGTCATACTGAAAGGTAAAATTCCTCTTCATCTTCAGCTTCATGTTGAAAGGTAAAATTCCTCTTTATCTTCAGCTTTCTAGCAGACGCCTGAAGGTTTTGGACCAGAAGTGACTGGTATTTGGAACTGTTCATAAGTCCCTCCACCTTGACTAAAGCCCCAGTTCCAGCCGAAGAAAAGCAACCGCAAAGCATGACATTGCCATCACCATGCTTCACCGTGGGGATGGTGTTCTTTTGGTGATGCGAAGTGGTGTTTTTCCACCAAACATACCTTTTGGAATTATTAATTTTGGATCGAATGGCCACGAATCCTTCTAACAACATTCCCAGAATTTTAAGGGAAGATGGTGCCGAGCAAGGGCAGCGTTCGATAGATGAATATGTCTTCCAGGTGAATGATAGAGCTGTGAAAACAGGAGAAGTTGTAGAAATGTTTTGGAATAAATATTCTGCTGACTGGGACCGGAGGATGGAAGACCCTTTTTCCACCGTGGGTTTTACAAGAACAGGTGGAATATCAATTGAGGTACAAGAGTTACTTGATAAACTTGAAAAAGCTTTATTTAAGGAAACAAGCACTTATTTTAATATGCTATGCTTTAAAAGATATGTAGAGCTGGACATAGCCTCAAGAGGGCTTAGAGCTTTTAAAAATCCAACAACTCCCTTCGATGTAAATGATGAGAAAGAAGTGGTGTTTAAAAATAGATGGATAACAGCAGCACATAAATGCTCGATGGAGTGGATGCAAATACTCATTGAAAGAGACTTGATAAAACATAAGAAAATAAAAGAAGTGCTGAATATAAATAAAGAATTGAGTAAACAATTAAATTAAAAAAAAACAAGATGAATTACTAGTCGAAATAAACAACAGACTAAAAGAATTTGAGATCGAACTGACAGGAAAAAGACTATAAATTACAAAGAGCGTTTCTATGGAAACTCAATTATAAGTCTGCATCGTGTGAATGGAAGGGAGGAGCTAAGTCCGGTTCCTCTGTATTTTTTGCTACAACGGATGAGGTGGAAGTGACAACAGAAATTGAATAATGAAGGATATCCGCCTCTACCAGCAGCACAGCGGCCTATTGAACACACCCAACGGTTTCGGAATGAAGCCCCAGAAAACAATCAAAGAATGGGTAAGAAAAGGGTCAGAACCGAATGGGGAAATAAGCAGGACTTTAAACAAAATAGACAATTTCATAACATGTATAAAACAAAAAGAACAAAATGGTACTAATATTCAAAGTGATCTCATATTAAATTTATCTGGTATAAATGTTTTTGAAGTAGCTTGTTCTGTATTACAACTAGGCATTAAGTTTATACCAACATCTCTTCCTCAGCTACATGTTTTAAAATGTGAATTGTTTAGACTAGGGAGAAAACTTCATTTAATGGATTTTTTTGCATCAAATAATATAGAGGAAGAATGTAATGTAGATGCGAGTTTGGAAGATTCATTTTATTCATGTAACTTGGATGAGAACGCTCTAAATGAACTTAGTAATGCATATATGCTGCTTAGCACTGAAAATGTTCAGTTTATAGTGATTTTATACCTCCATATGTTAATCAAAGTATTCAACATTTAATGTCTGTCTTGAATTTTAAAGTACAAAGGTTATATAATGAATTTATATGAAATAAGAACAATGTGCAATACAATTTAAGTAAAGAACAGTGGCTTGCTTTTAGAGATTTGTGTCAGAATTATAAGTTGGTTATAAAAATGTCGGACAAAGGGAATAAAATAGTGATAATGAATTATGAACAATATGTTAAAATGTGTTATACACACCTACATGATGTGACAGTCTGTGAAAAATGTGAAATATAGTATGAAAAAGCAATACAAGAATATTTAGAACTACTTAAATTTATTATTTATTTATTTATTTATTTAAATTTGTTGACTGGGAGTGTCCGACTGGACGTAGGTCCATTTTCAGCGGAGACCCGGGGAGAAAAGCTCCACAGTTAAAATAAACAGACAGTATATTCATTGGATTACATAGTGAATAACAATTTACATAGCAATTACTTACAACATATTTACAGATGAAGAACATAGTACATCAGTAGACAACTAGAATCTTTATCTGTGAAGTGCATACCAGATGTTAACAAATGTTAAAAGAAGAAGAAGTTTGTGCTGTATAATAAGTACTGGCTTATGAGCATCTGAGCTTGCTATAATCAAGGTAGTTAGTGGAGTGGAAAGAAAGGTAGTGGTTGGATTGGGTGGATGATATTAGAGTGGGAGTTGCAAGGGCATAGCCAGCATGTTTTTAGTTGCGCTTTTAGTAATGTTTTGAAGTGGGTGCATGATGGTATGGAGGTAATTGTGGGTGGGAGTGAGTTCCATAATTTGGCTATGGCGCAAGAGAATAGTGCTTCACCAGCAGAGTTATTGGCTTTAGTGATCTGCAAGTGATTTTTGCTGCTGGATCTTGGTGGTCTGGTGGTGCGATAGGGTTGGAGTAGATTCTGGAGGGATGGGACATTTAGTGGATGGTTTACTAGTTTGTGGGCGAGTGAGAGTTGATACCAGTGAAGGAGGTGAGGGAGTTCAAGCCAGCCCAGTTCAGCAAGTGAGAGACAGTGGTGACTATGGTAGGATGCCCCTGTGGCGAATTTGGCGATTTTGTTGTAGCAGGTCTCTAGCTTGTTTAGATCACATTGCCTTAGGTTGGTATATGTTGGAGAGGCATAAAGTAGGGTGGAGATAAGGTGGGAATTTGCTATTGAAATCTTTGCTGCTTTGGTGAGAAATTGCTTATTTCTGTATAACGCTCCTAGTTTTGTGGACTTTTTTTATAGTCATGGATATGTGAATGTCAAATTTTAGTTTATTGTCTATTTCCACTCCTAGCAATTTGGTGTGTTCAGTTTGGTATATAGTGGTGTTGTCTTTTGCCGTGATGTTAAAGTGAGAGTTGTTTTGAGTATGTTTGGTGGGTTGGAAGATGAGTAGTTTAGTTTTGTTTGGGTTGAGTATTAATCGGGCATCGGATAACCATGTTTCAACAGAGGAAAAGGCTTCCTGTGTGACTTTTTGCAGTTTTGGTAGGGACTGGGCTGAGCAGATGATGGTCGAGTCATCTGTGTATTGTATGAGTGTGCCATGTTTGGTGGCAGAGGCTAGATTATTGGTGTAAACAGAGAAGAGTAGGGGTCCAAGGATGGATCCTTGGGGAACCCCTATGGAGACAGGTTGTTGGGGAGATATGTCATTCTGCCATACAACGGATTGTTGGCGGTCAGACAGATAACTGTGAAACCAGTTAAAGGAGTGCGCCTAGGATTTTTCAGTAAAAAAGATGTTGAAAAGAAGTTTGATGTGAATAATGCATGTATAGTATCATTTTACTGTAAACCTAATATACATAAAGGGATTGAAAATTTTCAAGGAAGACCAATAGTAGCTGCAGAAAAATATTTTTTGAGAAATTTGGGTATTTTTCTACACGAATACCTTAAACCTTGGGTGATAAAAATTCTATCATATGTAAAGGATAGTGAGGATTTTTTAAGTAAAATCAAAGACATTATCTGGCAAGAAGATATGTACTGGCTAAGTTTAGATGTAGTTAGTCTCTATACTAACATCCAGCATAAGGTGGGCATTCAAGCTGTCTTGCAATGTTTGGGAGATACACCAGTGTCCCAATATGTAGTAGAATTGTTATATTTCTGCCTTACTAATAATTTCTTCAGGTTTAATGGAGAAATTTATCACCAGTTGCAAGGTACAGCCATGGGGGCATTTAGTGATGCCTGAATTTGAACAAAGTAAAATATACAGACATAAGTTCTTTGAAAATAATGTTGTCCGGTATTACTGATATATAGACTAAATTTTTTTGTGTAAAGGAGGGGGGTGAAGATGTAAAGTATTTTGTCCAAGATATTCAAAGTAATAACTTTGGTTTAAAATTTGATGGAATAAAGATGGGGAATGATATTTCATATCTGGACATTAGATTAATAGGAAATACTGGACAACATATTGAAACTAATGTATATAGAAAATTTGAAAATGTTAATACATTTTTATATGGCAGCAGTTGCCATCCAGAGCACTTAATGTCTGTGATACCGTACAATGAATTTTTACATTTAGAAAAGTTATGGAGACTGTAAAGTGGTGGCAGGGAAAAGTGTAGTTAGGCAGCATAGGATGGTGGTTTGTAGGATGACATTGGTGATCAAGAAGAGGAGGATGAGTGAGAGGGCAGCACCAAGGATCAAATGGTGGAAATTGAAAAAGGGTAATTGTGAGGTGATGTTCAGGGAAGAGTTAAGACAGGCACTGGGTGGCAGTGAAGAGTTACAGAATAGCTGGGTAACTACAGCAGAGCTAGTAAGAGAGATGGCTAGAAAGGTGCTTGGTGTGACATCTGGAAAGAGGAAGGAGGACAAGGAGACCTGGTGATGGAATGAAGAAGTACAGGAGAGTATACAGAGAAAGGGGTTGGAGAAGAAGTGGGATTGTCAGAGAGATGAAGAAAGTAGACAAGAGTATAAGAAGATGAGGTGCATGGCAAAGAGAGAGGTGGCGAAGGCTAAGGATAAGGCATATGAAGAGTTGTATATGGTTGGACACTAAGGAGGGAGAAAAGGACCTGTACCCATTGGCTAGACAGAAGGACCGAGCTAGTAAAGATGTGCAGCAGGTAAGGGTGATAAAGGATAATGAGGGAAACGTACTCACAAGCGAGGAGAGTGTGTTGAGCAGATGGAGAGAGTACTTTGAGGGGCTGATGAATGAAGCGAATGAGAGGGAGAGAAGGTTGGATGATGTGCAGATAGTGAATCATGAAGTGCAGTGGATTAGCAAGGAGGAAGTAAGGATAGCTGAGAAGAGGATGAAGAACGGAAAGGCTGTTGGTCCAGATGACATACCTGTGGAAGCATGGAAGTGTTTAAGTGAAATGGCAGTGGAGTTTTTAACTGGATTTGTTTAATGAAATCTTGGAAAGTGAGAGGATGCCTGAGGAATAGAGAAAAGGTGTTTTGGTACCGATTTTTAAGAATAAGGGTGATATGCAGAGCTGTAGTAACTACAGAGGGATTAAATTGATCAGTCACAGCATGAAATTATGGGAAAGAGTAGTGGAATCTAGGTTAAGAAGGGAGGTGATGATTAGTGATCAGCAGTATGGTTTCATGCCAGGAAAGAGCACTACAGATGCGATGTTTGCTCTGAGAGTGTTGATGGAGAAGTACAGAGACGGTCAGAAGGAGTTGCATTGTGTCTTTGTGGATTTAGAGAAAGCATATGACAGGGTGCCTAGAGAGAAGTTGTGGTATTGTATGAGGAAGTCGAAAGTGCCAGAGAAGTATGTAAGAGTGGTACATGATATGTACGAGGGTAGTGTGACAGCGGTGAGGTCTCCAGTGGGAGTGACGGATGTGTTTAAGGTGGAGATGGGATTACATCAAGGATCAGCTCTGAGCCCTTTCTTATTTGCAGTGGTGATGGACAGGTTGACAAACGAGATCAGACAGGAGTCCCCGTGGACTATGATGTTTGCAGATGACATTGTGATCTGTAGTGAGAGTAGGGAACAGGTGGAGGAGACCCTGGAGAGGTGGAGATATGCTCTAGAGAGAAGAGTAATGAAGGTCAGCAGGACTAACACAATATATGTGTGTGTGAATGAGAGGGAGGATAGAGGAATTGTTAGGATGCAGGGAGTAGAGGTGGCGAAGGTGGATGAGTTTAAATACTTGGGATCAACAGTTCAGAGTAATGGTGAGTGTGGATGGAGTGGGTGGAGAAGTGTCAGGAGTGATTTGTGACAGACGACTACCAGTAAGAGGGAAAGGGAAGGTCTACAAGAGGATTGCTGTACAAGTTGGAAGGTTTGGAGACAAAGCCAGAGAGGCAAGATTACGTTGGTTTGGACATGTGCTGAGGAGGGATGCAGAGTATATTGGGAAAAAGATGCTAAGGATGAAACTGCCAGATAACAGTAAAGGAGGAAGGCCTAAGATAAGGTTTATGGATGTGGTGAGAGAGGACATGCAGGTGGTTGGCGTGACAGAGCAAGATGTAGAGGACAGGAAGAAATGGAAACAGTTGATCTGCTGTGGCAACCCCTAACGGGAACAGCCGAAAGAAGAAGAAAAGTTGTGTAATAAGAACAAAAATCTGTATGAAGAAATGTGCAAAACAGCAGAAATGTTTGTCGACAGGGGGTATAATGCCAATGAAGTAGTACAGGCTGGATGTAAAATACTAGAAACGTTATAATAATAATGTATCTGAAAATATTAGAGTTGATGGAAAATATAGGAAATACAGGGAAAAACAGTCACAGAGAAATCTATTTTGTGACAACTTTTAATATACTAACTACTGATATATTTAAAGAAGTTAAAAATCATTGGTAAATGCTATTAAGAGATAAAGACTTAACAGAAATAATGCCGACTAAAGTACAAATATCCTACGAGAGAGGTAGGAATTTATCTGATATGTTAATACATAAAGATTTTATTTTACCAGATGCTACATTATATAATGAAGTAGCGATAAATAAAGGAACCTATACTTGTAATAGATGCTGCAGCTGTAAGTATATAGTTAGGAAATTTGAAAATGTAAATGGCGCACATTTTACACCAAATGGCCTGTTTAATTGTAACACAGAAAGTGTTATATATTTATTAAAGTGTGGTTGTGAATTATATTATGTTGGAGAGACAGTAAGGTCTTTTAGGAAACATGTACAGGAACATGTAAGAGACATTATAAATGTAAAAATGGAAAGCCCTTTAGGGTCTCATTTTAAATTGTATCACAACTCTAATCCAAGCTGTTTGAAAGCAACAGATTTAGAAAAAATAAAATTACACCTAGGTGAATTTAGAGAAATAAAGAATAAGTGGCTTTATAAAGAGACATTGTTTGTGTCTTTCGGCTTTTCCCGGTTAGGGGTCGCCACAGCGGAACTCCGGTCCACTAATGATTGGCAGTTGATTTTTATGTACCGGCTTGCCAGGCCTGACGCACAACCTTCAACGAAGGTACACCCATTCATGCATGTCTCCATGCAGAACGTTCTAGCTGAGAATCGAACCGGACAGCGTCTTACTGTGAGGCGACAACGCTACCGCAGCACCACCACCGCAGCTACATTATTTATTGTAAAATATAATACAATGGAGCCATTTGGCTTGAACAAAGAGTGTAATTGGAGGTTGGTAATGAGATAATTAGAATTAATTGATTGGTGTATTGTAAATAATTTGAACTAATTGAATGAATTACTGTATATAAATGGAGAATCTGTTTTAATGTTTACTTCTTGAAGGCTGTATATGAAGCCGAAGCGCTAAAGGTTTATTAAACTGGATTTTCGTTAGTACGTTTCTATGACCGTTTTATTGTTGTTTTATTTTATCTTTTGAAAGTTCAGTTGTTTTTATACCTTTTGGAATTTTGGCCAAAAAGTTCAACACATTTTCCCACGTGCTTTTAGCAGGCTTGATGTATTGTTTTTAAATTTTAGCCCGGCCTAGATGTTTTTTTCTATGTAAAAAGAGGCTTCCGTCTTGCAACCCTACTCCATAGTCCAGACATATGGAGAATGCGGGAGATTGTTGTCACATGTAGTACACAACTAGTACTTGCGAGAAATTCCTGCAGCTCCTTCAGTGTTGCTGTAGGTCTTTTGGCAGCCTCCCTGATCAGTTTTTGTCTTGTCTTTTCATCAATTTTGGAGGGATGTCCAGTTCTTTGCAATGTCACTGTTGTCCCATATTTTCTCCACTTTTTGATGACTGTCTTCACTGTGTTCCATGGTATATCCAATGCTGAGGAAATTGTTTGCACCTTTCTCCTGACTGATACCTTTCAACAATGAGATCCCTTTGATGCTTTGTAAGATGTCTGTGAAGCATAGGTTTTGCTGTAGCAGGCAACTGAGTAAATGTCAGGAAAATCCTACTAGGACAGCTGAACTTTATTTGGGGTTAATCAGAGTCTTTAATTGATGGCAGGTGTGTATCCAAGAAGACTGAATGTTGTAATTAAATCAAAAGGTGCTTCAACAAAGTATTAGTTTAAGGGTGTGCACACCTATGCAACCAGCATATTGTATGTTTTTTTATTTTTTATATTTTTTTCCCCTAACAAATTTGTTTGTTTTTCAATTGAATTGTACAGGTTATAGGTCACATTAAAGATGGGAAAAGTTTTGAAATGATTTACTGTGGTCTCATTTTTTTATATCACAAACACCTGGCATTTTAACATGGGTGTGTAAACTTTTTATATCCACTGTATATAAATAAGTAAATAAAGCAATTCTTCACAGGACTGCCTTCATTCTCTGCCCCTTCTACATGTACATTGGCTACAGCGGTTAAATCCAAAGAAAATGAGTGAGAACATAGAAAATAAAGGTTATAACTGCGAGAAGAGGGACTGTAGGGAAGGAAGCCTATTGTTCGCTGTGTCTCTCCCTCCTTCAGAGCACCCTTTGTGTTGGCTCTCCTAGTATTGAGCCCAGCCTTGAGGGAAGGACAGAATACTGCCCCCCCCCCACCAAAGTACCTTCCTTATAAAGAGAGCTCAGTAGTCTTAGAGTCCCCCTCCAGTCAACCTTTCCCAGTTTTGGATTGCCACCATTCATACTATTCGGTCCCCCTCACAAGTCCACACACATGTGATGGTGTTTTTGATGTCTGTCCCCCTACTCCATCCAGTTAACTGTTCCTAGCTCCAAACCTATTTCATTTGGATTATCATTATTTAGCTTTAGAAGTCTTGTTGCTGTACATGGACGCCCTACTGGCTTCAAGCGCTGCTAGTCGCTTGCCTCTTTATTGGACTGTGTGTATTTTGTTCCTGTGCCTATTTTTATAATGCATCAGACACTGACTTTTTCGGCTTTGCACTCGATATCAGGGTCTGACATTTGGGTGTATAGCTTACTTTTCCCTGAGCATGTGAGTGTTGTAGACTATACTTCCTGGGTATATTTGCTCTGCCTTGGACTCAAACTCTGGTCTCTCAGGTCTTAACTTTACGACCCTCTGTAGTTGGTGTCTTTCTGTCTATCAGAACACCTTAGCACCTTATTATTGACTGGGTTGGTAGGACCTCTACCTGGGAATCCTTCAGCTCAGTTCTTAGCATGCTTATGTGAATTGCAGACATTTCCCTTACTCCAGGTAAGGTGAAGTGTCTCCAAACTACTCCCTCTTTTGGAAGTTCAGCCTCCACTTCTGGTGTGAATTTTCTAATAAGAAGGAAATTTGGGAAAGTGAGGCAGCTGTCTCCAATAACTTATTTAAACCAGAGTGTACAAAAGTTCACATCTAGACTGTGTACCATCATCCTCTCCTGAAGTTCCTGAGTTCACCACAGTCCGTATCATATGAAGAGGGGAAGGTGGCTGTGTGGGATAGCTTCTGTCTGGACCTTATGGCTGACTTCCTTCCATTAGTTAATGCTTCATTGCAGTATTGGGAGCAGCACCCTTGTGGTTCATCCTTTGCCATGTAGTGATGATCATATCTTTCTTGCATCTAAGGGCTTTGCTATTGAGCAAGAGAATCTCTGCTGTGACGAGTTGACACTGATGCTTCAGAGACAGATGAGCCACATCCACGGAGTCTGTGGCTCTGGACCACTTCTAGAAAGAAATGTTTTCATTTTCAACTTTTGCAGTGAGGACTTTGATGACTTTGAATTACCATTTGTACATGTTCTGCTGTCATGGGGATTTGTGTGACAATGCCACTGAAATTCTGAAAGCTGTGTCAGATTTTGAGATGAAGAAAATATGAAAATACTTCAAGCGGTTTTGTAGGCAAAATTCTAATCATTGTCTCATTCATGGCAGAAGTGGTGCCTAATGAGAAAGGTCTCTTTGCTGTGGGTGTATTGTTTCCACCTTTTTCAGAAGACTTTTTTAATATGTTCCATCAGAGGCCCTTGTTCAGCAAGCAATAATAGCAGTGGACCATGTAATAACAAGAGTAGTCCGGGGGCCAGCAGCACTTGGGACAGGGATAATTCATTTATTTTTTTGTTGTTGATTGGGTGGTTAGGCACGTCCTTGGATCCTTTTCAAGTAGGAATTGTGTGGATAAAGCACAAAAATACATGCAAAAGATTACATAAGTTCACAAAATTTGGTTTTACAACTTTTGCATAGGCTAAAACCTTCCGATGTCCAGCAACTTGAAACCATTTAAAGTATCCACGATTTATGTAACTGCAGTAATGCTTGCACAGAAAAGTTCCTAAAGGAGAAAAACTGGAGTCAGCGGATGAAAGAGAAGTGTGGCCTGTGAGTTGAGGAAAGAGCAGAAAGTTATGAAAAAAGCAGCTAAAGCAGCAGAAGAGTTAGTGATTAAATGGAGTGTGTGTAGCGTCATTAACTGATTAGAGCAGAAGGTGATGAGAGCTTTTGCATGATGAGGAATTATAAGTTGTATTTAATTTTTACAACAGAGGGAAATACCTTCTGTTATGTAATAAGAATATTTAAGAGATGTGGCTTACTTGTGAATATATGAACAAGATGGATGAGCATGGGTAGATGATGGAAACTATCCTTTATGTATAAACCAGGTCCACTTGTGTGTGTCTGTTTGGTGCAAATACTTGGCAAGTTGTTGTCGTGCTGGGAGATGATTCCAGTTAGAAGGGACAGTTTTACTGAAGGACTTTTCACCTTTGGTAAGACCAAAAGGTGGACAAACTAGAGGTAGGGTGCCATATTTCTGGTTTCTGAAAGAGCAGGGGAAGGATTTTATTTTTTTCTTAGGGATGGACAGAAAACTACTTTAGTATTTTAAAAGTAAGGGTGGATAGGAAGAGTGTGGAATAAACTGTGACTGGAAGCCAGTATGCCTTTTGCTGGTTGAGATGATTGTGCAGGTTGGGTTGAAAGATAAATTAATTTACATCTGACATTATTTGCTGTTTGTATTTTTAGAAGTGTTGTGTACTGAGTGTAGAGTAGTAACTGAGAGTAATTGAAAGGGCATATTTTAGCCTTGGGAGTGAGTACATTCTTTGCCAGATCTTTTCAGGTAGTTTGAAATGGAGGAGGAGCATTTCAGTTGAGTAGTAACTTTTGCAAACACATTGACGATCTGCTATCTAAAAACGAGTGTTTTATCAGTTATTGGGCCAAGGTACCTAATACCTTTCAACATGCTGTTCAACAGCACTTGCTGGTTAGTTATTCATTTTGTAGAGCACCAGCTTGGACTATAAAGTTTCTGTTAGTGAAGCAGTTCCTAAACCAGAGTATATAATTTGTGAAGGAGGATGATGTGGTCTACACTTTCAAAGGCTCTATGTAGATCAGTAATGATTTGCCCCCTTTGCCATAGCTGTTAAGAATATGCCATTGGCAATGCAAGATGTCATAAAGGTGCTGTGTTCTCCCATACAGACATGCCATGGGCCTGTTAGATGGCCATATTTGTTGAGGTGGTCATAAAATGAGTCTTTCAAAAGTCTTATTTACTGGACTGAGAATAGATGTATGATGTTAGTCAAGAAGGCTAGAAGCAGAGGAAGGTTTGGGAATGGTTGTAATGAGAGTGTTTGAATTTGTCTGGTACATTACTGTAATCTTGCTTGGAGAGGTTTCTGTGTAACAGTGTACTGGAAGGAAAGCAATCCCCTTGGCCTTCTGGTGTTTAAGATCTCATTTTCCCATGAAGGTTACTTAAAAAAAATAAGACTGTAAAATAATATATTGGACAAGAAGATATACCTGCAGCTACGAGAGAGTGGGAGTGGACCATACATAACAGTTTCTTAATTTCAGTTAATTGCACCTCAAGCAAGCTCAGCTGCCTCCCAGTTAAGCTTAAGATAGACTAATATGCTATGTCCTGTTTAGCAGTGTAGGGATTCCTGTGTAGAATCTGTGTGCATCTCCAGCTAGCTGAAGTGCAAGGGCTTTGTTTCTCAGTTTTCAGACAAAGCTGAGTTCTGCCCCAAGGAGCTTTCATCTACACATTCTGTATTGCCCCTGATGTTCAGGCTTCTTTACAAAGAAGAGAAAAAGCACCAGTTCTGATAACCATTTTCTGTCCAAGAGAGGCATAGTTTACAGCATTGTTACACCAGTCCCATTTATGTGAACATTTTTCTATTGAGAAAGAAGTCTCTGCTACCTCATCTGTCAGTGCCTGTCTGTGTGGGTCATAGCATGGCATTTGCCTTTCTGGCATTAACTAGGCCTCTGGGACCTTTGAATAAGTTTTGCCAGGTTTTCTGAGTTGTTTAGAAACCCTGTCTATGGACGACTTATTCTGCTAAATGGAAGAATTTTTCAGGACTAAGGCATAGATAGGGAGGACAGGTAAGTGAATGCATTTTTCTCAAAACAAACTGTATAAAATGACATTTGCAGGAACCATTTACAGGAACCTGTTTAATCATAGTCTCACCTCTGGATACGTACCCAGGGAGTGGCGCACTGTGACTGTGGTCCCACTTCACAAAGGCGGTGCCTCCACAGACCCTGGAAATTACCGGCCCATTAGCTTGACAAGCCTTATCTGCAAAGCTATGGAGAGGATCATAATGGACCTCATAAATAAAGACATAGGGAATTTGCAGACTTTGGATCCAACCCAGTTTGGCTTTGTCAAAGGCAGATCATGCCTTTTAAACTTGGTTGACTTTTTCGAAACAGTCACCAAAGCCATTGATGAGGGAAAGGCAGTCCATACAGCCTACCTCGATCTGGCGAAGGCCTTCGATACAATACCCCACTCGGGTATCATTGAAAAACTCATCAGCTTAAATGTTAACCCATACATCACAAGATGGGTTGCAAACTGGCTGAGTGACAGAACCCACAGGGTCAGAGTTGCTGGCGCCATGTCAGACTCAAAGCCTGTCACAAGTGGTGTCCCACAGGGCTCAGTCCTGGGCCCACTCTTGTTTGGCATCTACTTTTCAAGTACAAGCAAACACAGGAGGGTTATGGCTGACAAAGTTTGCAGATGACTGCAAACTGGGCCGAGTCGAAAACACATCTGACACAGATATCCTTCAGAAGGGTCTCACAGAAACGGATGACTGGTGCCAGAGCCATGGCCTAAAGTTAAATGCCAAAAAATGCATAGTCATACCCTTCGGGGAAAAACAAGGTTACCCCTAGCTACCATATAGGTGGTAATCCTCTGAGCACAGAAGAAGGGGACCTGGGGACCCAGGTTGACAGTAGCCTGTCATTCGACACCCATGTAGCTAAAGTAGTTAGGAAGACCTTCTACATTGCCCACCTCATCATGAAGGGATTCACATCTAGATCAAGGGAGGTCATAGTCTCCCTATACTCATCACTCATCAGACCAATGATGGAGTACAATGCCCCATTCGGAATGTATCTGACCCGACACTTGCAGCAGCTGGAGAGGCCACAAAAGTTCCTCACCAAAAGGATAAAGGGTCTCAAAAATCTGTCCTATGCTGCCCGACTGAAAGAACTCCAGCTCTATTCAGTCGCTTACCGCTTGCTCAGAGGTGACCTTTGCCTGACATACAAGGCCATGCCAAACCCAGAGTTGATGAATATGCTTCACCTCAAAAAATCTAGATCCGTCAGAGCCACAAGGGCGGGAGACTTAAACCTCGACACGGCTATTAATAGGACGTGCTGGAGGGCTGGAGGGATAGATTCATCACCCAAAGACTCCCTATGCTGTGGAACAAAATCCCGGTATATGTGAGGCAGAGCACCTCGCTGGCCTAGTTCAAGAGAAATCTTGACCAATGGATGGGAGATCGCAGATATACTCCAGGGATTACCTCAGTGTCACTGCTAGACAGAGGCACAGCAAAATAATGGGTATAGTTCCCCATACAAAAGGGGTGGCTTAAGCCACAAAACTATGGGCTAGGCTTATAAATGCCCTCGGGCAGATAGCCTAGTATGAACCTATGAACCTATGTAGGGGTAGAGCTTTCCACACACAGATTTGCCCTGTATGCTGTGTGCACTGACTTACTTAATATAATCATCCTCTTAGGTCATTTCCCCTTGGAGAAAAGAGGAATTGTCTCCAAACAGTGTAACCTTGTTTTTTACACTAGTGTGGTTTTAAACGACTGTCTTGGAATAAAGCCATTGTCTTACGTTTTTCTTGCTGGATATTGGATAAGGGGATAATCCTAGAGCAGACCCCCCCCCCAGGCACCAAGGAAAATCTTGTATATCTCTCTCGTTAGAGACTATGCTATTCCTTGCTAAAGTTCATTTGTTTGCCGTCTCAAGTTTCCTTGAAGGTGTAAATGGTCATGTCATTGCTACCTCTCAAACTTTGCAGGATCTTATGATATGCTTTATTATTACTACTCCCATCCACTCCTCAAGGAATCTACCCTTCCATGAGAGGTAAAAATTTTAGGGCTTTAAACAAGATCTTAAACTGCATTGAAAATTTTTCAAAAGTATCTAATTATGCCATAACCCAAACAAATCAGTCATATTCCCTTTGAATACTTTAGGACACAAGGAATTATGTTTCCCTGAAACTGAAATAAAAGTCAGTTATAATCTCAAATATCTGGGTATCATGTTCATTCACCCCCAGTCTGATTTGACTAAAAATAATTTGTTTAGAACATGGGCTAACATCACAGAAGACACTAAAAAATGGTTAAATCTTAACCTATCTCCACTATCTAAGGCGGCTGTAGTTAAAATGAATATTTTCCAAAGATGATTGTTTCACTTTAATGCTATTAATCAAAATATACCAAATAATTTATTTTCCAAACTTGAAACACTACTAGGGACATTTGTTTGGTACCCAAAAAATACAAGAATAAAATACTCTAGATTAACACTACCCAAACAGAAAGGGGGCCTAGGACTACCCGATTTTTCAAACATACTATGACATTATAAACACTAGTCGAATTATAGAAATGGCAAATTTTGAACCATCTAACAAAGCATGGTATCCACTATGGATTAAAATATATTATAATCATCTAATTTCATTATATTTAAACCCTAAAGCAATACCCTTTCTAAATTCTAAGACACTAAGGTATTTTAAAATCCACCCCATAATCATAAGAAATACATTGCTATTTCAAAAGTTGGTATCCTCCCTAAATCTTAAGGATACTTTGTTATTAGGACAACCAATACACCTAAATCCTAATATTAAATTAAGTAACACTAAGGTAAACCTGAATCAATACCCACTAATTAAAAACACCACCGTGTGGGACTTCTACCAATCCAAAAACATTTTAATTGAAAATATAAGGCAAAGATTAGAAGTAAATAGAAGCTATAACACCATAATCAACCAAATACTATACCTGATCAACACATTTACTACAAATGTTAAAATAGACAACCAAGATATGCAGCTATATCAGCAAATTATTAACCTGTTGTTTTTGAGATCCAAAATGCTATCAAACACATATAGATTAATAAGAATTAGATACCAAGATGCACTTCTGTAGTCAAAAATTTAGGAAGGAAAAATAAGATTACTATTGAACAAAAGTCTGCTGCAACTGAACTTACCTTGAAATTAACCCCTCTCAAAAAATTGATTTATACCCAAATTATGATTAACAATAATGCCTGTCACACACCACTCTTTCTAAGTAAAATTAATCCTTCTGTCTCTCCTTTTTACCTCACATGTCCAAACAGCGTAGCTGACACCCTTCATATTTTTTAGAGCTGTAAGAATGTTTACAAATTATGGTGTTCGTTAAGAACCAAGTTAGAAAAAAAAATGATACACTAAATCTACCCTGTCATGGGAAATTGCAATTTTACATGTATCCCCCACCAACTTTTCATATGAAAACAAACACATCATAGTAACATTGTGTGCAATGATGAAATCATACATAGCTCAAAATTGGTTAGATAGAATTACAATTACATGGGATGAATTTAAAGGAATGACTGTAAAATACATATTAGCCAGCAAACTAATTATAAGAAGCCAAAAAAAAACCCCAAAAAACAATCCTATTATCAGAAATATTGGAAAATGCTTATATAGAAGTCTTTTAACAGGTAAAACTGGTTTATGAACAAGGGACAACAACATCATTATTACTCAAGTAAATAAGGAAAAATAAACAATAAATATTGCAAAACTTGTACCAATCTTAAAATTGGAAAGGTCAAGGAAGTGTAAATATAAATGAACATTTCAAGGTGACATCAACTGAATATAGTATACATAGTACAAGATTCAATTTAAGTTAGGTAAGCTAGAATATCTTGATGAAGCTGTTTTAATGTCAGGTCCTGTTATGATTAAAATATCTCAAAGTAGATTTTGTCTTTCAATTTATTGTGAACAGTTTGAATGCCAGTTAATTATGCATATTGATAACTGAACACTGATGGTATATGTTCTGTATATCTTACTATGCTTATTGTAAATTGATATTCCATGTATCTTGTCCTTATAAATTCTGTTTTATTATTTCTTTTGTATTAAAGAGGAAAATGCAATAAAAAATGTATTTGAAAAAAAAATTTTAGGACTTAACTTTTATGTTGTAAAAAAAAAATCATGTTTCCTTCCTCTGAGCCATTTCTTACAGCAGAAGTGAAGTTCGTGGTGTGGAAAACTGTTTTAGTGACTGTTAACTAATTTAAATAAAGTAGCTGTTTGCACTTTGAGTGCTGATCTTGCATGACATCTTGTTCTCTACCAACATGGCCAACATGGTCACTCTGTGAAGAATCTAAATAAGAATATTCATTTTTCCTGTTTTCTTTCACTGGTATGCCAATGTCAGGGGACATCTTCTGCACACATGAGAGATGCATGTATAACATTTGGGTGTTACACCATCCGATCAACTGCCTTACACAATGATCATCTATCTGTTCATTTCATTTTTAAGGACAGAAAAGGTGCATCTCCCCACTGTCTGTCTACATGTTTACTAAACTGCAATGTTTTCTGTTATCAGAAGTATTGGAAAGATGTTCCAGGGCTTTCTTCCATGGCCAAACATAGACCAGGTCTGCATGCCCGTGTCTTGACCTGTGCAGTATACTTTAAGCATTATAACCTTGGTTTGTCTTCATAGTGCATGGCATCCTTTTGAAACAGCAATACTGAAGGGGATGCCATTGGGTGCTAAAAATTCTTCCACCCGTGGTCTCCTGTGTCATGCTAAGGACTCTTGTCATGTGATGTCCTGAAGTCCTAGCAACCCAAAGTGAGATACAGTGGTTATTTGGGTCTATATAAGAACATCAAAGTTTCAAAACTTCGAGTGTTGTAATATCGACCCGTGACGAAACAGAAAACCGAATTTTTTCCTAGGGAAAGAATTCAGTTGTCCGTTTCTGTTGCTTCAGTATTTTCAGCGCTGTGGTGGAAAGTTACAGGTCAGGTTCAGGTAAGTGTGCAATTGTGTGGACGTGAGGGTTAGGATGGGTTAGGTGAGTTAGGGTTAAAGGCGCGAATCAGGTAAGTGTGAGATTGTGTGGACGTGAGGGTTAGGGCGGGGTAGGTGAGTTAGGGTTAGGGAGCGGGTGAGGTTACTGTGCGATAATGACGGACCTTAGGGTTAGGGTTTGGGTTAAGGTAAGTGGACAGTTAGTGGTGTATGTATAGTTTAGTGTAGGGTTAGGTGTACGAGTTTAGGTGTATGTGTGTGGATTGCTGTGTGTGTGTGTGTGTGTGTGTGTGTGTGTGTGTGTGTGTGTGTGTGTGTGTGTTCTGGAACAGCAAATTTTTTCCCTAGGAAAAAATTCGCTGTTCTGTATGTTCGATGTTATAAACTTTCGTTGAATAGGGTTCGATATTAGAACACTCGAAGTCTTGAAACTTCAGTGTTCTAATATATACCCTGGTATCAGATTAGGACTGGATTGTACCTTGAGTTATCCAAAACTGGCACTAGAGTGTCTACTGTACAATATGGTGGCTAATATAGCAGACTGCTGTGGGTATGTCCTGTATGAGAGCAGGAAGTTGGATTACTGCAGCAGTGATCATGATGAGTGCTGGCAGCAAGTTGAATTTCTGCAGCTATTATAGCAACCGGGGTGGGGGTGTCTGCATTTACAACAGCAAATTCAATTATTATCATCATTATTATATTATCGTTATTACAACAAATCAGTGTGTGTGGGGGCTCTTCTGTGAACGACAGCAGACGATTACATTTAAAATACATTACTAGGGCCATTACAGCAATATGTGTGTGGCAGCACTCGAATTGCAGCATCAACATACAGGATTGTGAGCATCATTTTTTCACATGCTTCACTGTCACAGAGCTGACTGCAAAAAGCAGCCACCACTATCTTAAATTGTTGACAATACCTCTTTTCCTCAGCAACAGTGGGTTTTTTTTTTTGTATCTCTTGCAGATATCTTTATTTTTACTGGCAGGGTGTGTTCTGCCCATGGCTATGTCAATACTCTTATTATTAAGGGATTTTTTTGGCATATACATTTTTACATGGTACTTCTGCAAGCAGGCTAGTAGGCTACATACACTCACAAGATGTGAATGTGCAATCTTTAGTTGATACAACGTACAAACAGTATAAATACTGTTATTAACAAAGCTGACTACATGGCATTTACAAGCAAGCCCACATGTAGCATGTAGATAACTACGCAAATATTATTTTAATGCGAGAATGAATTTAAAGAAAAATAAGTGGACGATCCAGGTAGAGTTATCAGTACTGATACATTATTTTAAATTTGTTTTCCTGATAATTTAATAATTGTTCACTTTTGTTTTTTTCTTTATTAACTTTTTAGTCTCAAACTCTTGTTAACCCACAACAAATTCTGCAGTTTGGTGGTAATAATTTTATAATTCAAATGCAGAATGCTTACTGTTGTAGGAGTAACTTTAGACTCGCACCTTCCAAGAATCCTATCAGACCTGGAACAAACATGCAAGGTACCATAAAGCTTTTAAGCCACCATCTGACTTGTCATTTTCCCACACAAGTAAAGAAATCCCATGCAGCACAGCTAGAGTTTATATGTACACAACAGAACATCTTGTAATGGCCCTTTTCATGTTACAGGCATCTGAAAGAGCCTGTGTTTCTGGTTTGCTATACTGAATCTACAGATCCCGGAGCTGCTGTTGAAAAAACAGCTTAGAATACTAAATACAGCAGGGAGGTCCTTCCAGAACTAGAAGCAAAAAGCCTAGGTTGTGAGCAATGAATATAAACTCTGACATCAGTCAGGAAGCATCTGCTGACAAGATATACACAAGTAGGCAACTGAAACAGACTCCAACCCCTGCCATAGTAAATGCATCTCTGGTGGGTAATGCTCCAATTTGCTTCTAAAGCTATAGAGAAAAGAGCTATTAATCAAAATATTTATTTACTGAGTGATGCAAGTGCAAACACAGAGAGACCTTTCAGGGACTGCTGCCTCTGAATTTGTGAGCTCAAGCCTTCTCTTCAAAAAAAGGCAGCCACTGTCTCCCAAACTCTTCGCTGTCCTGTCTAGCCACTATGCCAGTTTATTTTCCCCCTTGGCTGACTAAAGAGAGTCTGCTTTCTTTAACAAGACATGCCACCATTCTACCACCACAAGCCATTTGGCAAAACCTGAAAAAGAAACGATGGCTGCCCACATACCTGCTCTGTGTGTGTGTCTCTGTGTTGAGGAAAGAAATATCACAAACAGACGTGTTAGAATTATAACTATCCGTAAACTGGGCACAAAGTCAATATCAACAGCCAGATGGAAAATTCTGTACTATATAAATGTAAATCAAAGGGACATCATTTCTAGGTATAAACACTGGGGGACCTGTACAAACAAATATAAAGTTTTGAAACAGAAAATTTGTGATAATGAATTGTGAATGCATATAACTGAACTGAACGCAAGAAGGTGAAGATGGAATTAGTTTGTTCTTATATAGGTCATAAAAAGAATATAAGCAGACACAAATAAAATGTGTGTACATGCTTTAAGGCACATAAAACACACTGCATATATTCTGTTCAAATTACAGAAGTGAAAGTATAATGTTAGCTCTCATGTGGAACTCAAACCCAAGACCTCAACCATACTATGCCAGTGCCATTGCCACTGGACCAACAACAGCAGCTGGACAGGGAACGAGTTTCCCTTAAAAGGATGATGATGCTTTTGATAAAGTCTTTCTGCCAACCCCCATAGTCTATGCAAAGCAAAGCAACGCCACCCGCACAGTAGTACAAAGGCAAAACACCAAATTATTTAAAAACAATGGCAGAAGTACTGTAGGGTGGTAGTCTTGGAGCTTTGATACTTTGCTGATTATTATGCACATGTGACAGGAGGATGTCTCGAGGGAAAACTATTAAAACTTGTGAAAGTGACTTTGAGTTTCAACAAAACCAATTTAAGCACACTCATTTCTGCAATTGGGATCGGAGGTACCTAGGTGAAATGTGAACAAGCTGTTCATGTCTTGGTTATATGCTGTTCATAACCCACATACAGAAAGCTTTGCTTCATGCTTAGTCCCTTCCTTCAACCCCATTTACTGAAGGGAGCGAGTTTAATAATTTTTTGCTGAAACCCACATAAGTTCCCAAATCAGAGTCACACTTTACAATATTTTAACCTTCTTGCCATAAATGCAGCCTAAACAAATTATTATAACCTACTACAAGGTCAACTAACTTAGCAAGAGTATGATATAAAATTAACATCATTCATGGTGACAAAATGGATGACTAATTTTGGCTGTGCTGCAATCAGCATTAATTTCATAAAAAACTAAGACTGTACTAGGCAATTTACTGAAACCTTGCAAAAAAAAAAAGGGGGGGGGGCACAATGTGGCCTAGCAAACACAGCACTTCAAATGTACATGTCATCTGTGACTTGCAAAGTTAATTCCATTATTTTTACAAAGCCAATTGTTAAGTTTTCATTTTAGCAGTCCTGTGACACATCATGGCCATGCAATACAGGATACCTACTGTATTATGGCTGTCCATCAGTGCCAGTGGAGATGGGCAGCACATCCAAAAATCAACCAACCAGAGCACAGTATACATAATCCCTGTCGGTGTGTAAAAATAAAGCAATATCTTTCGACTTTTCCCAGTTAGGGATTGCTACAGCAGATCACCAGTCTGCAGAATGATTGGCAGTGGAGTTTTTACAGTGCCAAGTTGCCAGCCCGGCACCCAGCCTTCACAGAAGGCATTCATACCTACCTGCAAAGCTCACTCGACCGTAGGAGGACATGGCAGACTCCAAGTGACTTGCTTAGCTTTGCAAAAGACACCTGCTCCCATTAAGTGTACAATGTCTATGAATTCTCCATGCTTATGCGTACTAAGTTAAATATTTTAACTAAAGACAGGAGTAGGTAGAAATTATTCAACCTTACAAACAAATTTCTCTTGCCTCCCTTTCAGTGCCTCAGACCAAAATCAGGGCTAGGTGGGGTAAAAAAAATGGATAAAAACACAAAGCTTTTCTGTCTCCTGAAAAGCCAAAAAGCCTCCACCGGACTACAACATTAAAAGAGGGACTTTCAAACTTGTTCAAGTGCCAGAAAATAAAATGCTTAAACTAAAACCTTATTTATTCCTTCCTGAAATTTCTGTCCAGTTAGACTTCTGACACACAACAGCCTCCCTGTCTTTGCCTAGATGTGCAGTTAAGGTACTACTCTGTCTATGACATTGAGTGATGACAGCTGTATGAGGGACAGATTACGCATGGCACTACAAATGTAAAGCTATTTAAACAGGCTAAAAATAAATTTCGAGGTTTGATTCCTAAAACAAACATTCAGCTGTGTAGTCTGGCACTATGACAAAACACTCAGCAAGACCATAACCTTGCTCCCTTACTCAAAATGTGCCCACTTCACAAGTGAGTCTTAACGGCTAAAAAAGGGGGATAAACCACAGGGGAGAAATGTGTGTGTGGAACAATGTTTCAACAGTACAACAGAACTGATGGGAAAGAAAAAAATCAAAGGATTACCACAGAAGAAAGGCAAATGGAGCAGGGGGCCTGATAAGGGAATGTGTCATATTGTTGATTATTTCTGATTAAATGAAAGTCAATGAAAATACAATCCTCCACAAATTCCACTTAAATACATGGAGTATGATTTTTGAGGTTGTGCAGCGGTTAGCATAGACGCCTCACAGCAAGAGGTTCTCTGGTTCGTTTCTCAGCTGGAGCACCTTCTGTGCGGAGTCTGCATGTCCTCCCTGCGGTCGAGTGAGTTTTAAAGACATGCAGGTAGGTGCACATGTGTGTGCCTTCTGTGAAGGTTGGACGCTGGGCTCGCAACTAGACACTATAAAAACAACTCCACTGTCAATCAGTCTGCGGACTGGTGATCCACTGTGGGGACCCGTAATGGCAGAAGCTAAAAAGAGGAGTAAGGGAGCACTTGGCTTTGTTTCAAAATGTTCCCTGACCCTAAACCCAGCGATTGTGACTTCAGAGAAAGTTTTGACAAGTTTTCTTAGTTTCAGTGAGTTTACGTTGATGATTTGTAAATCAGCAAAAACTGTAATCTGCAAGATGGTAACTCCGCTTAGACCAGCCTCAAACTACCAAGCAGATGGTTGTATTGGCCAAATACAACAATTATATGAGGTGCTCACTGTTATGTCTTCAAGATAAAAGCTTTGGTTGCAGGACACCATTCCAAGGCTGTCTGCCTTTGCCACTTAAAGAACTTGTCATTTTTTCAGGACTAAGCCATTTCCTTTCAGTTTCTTTCTGATGCCCCCCCCCCCCCCCCCCCCCAAGGAAACAGCATCTTTATCATACAGCCTGGGAATAAACACACACACTGAACATCTACAAAGGGAAGGAAGAAAAACTTAAAACTGCAGCCTGAGTTTGCTTCTACATGCTGCATCATCAAATAACCAGGGTCTATATTAGAACATCGAAGTTTCAAAACTTCGAGTGTTCTAATATTGAACCATGTTCAACGAAAGTTTATAACATTGAACATACAGAACAGCAAATTTTTTCCTAGGGAAAACATTCGCTCTTCCAAAACACACACACACACACAACATAAGCACACCAAACAAACAGCAATCCACACACATACACCTAAACTCGTACACCTAACCCTACACTAAACTATACATACACCACTAACTGTCCACTTACCTTAACCCAAACCCTAATCCTAAGGTCCGTCACTATCGCACAGTAACCTCACCCACTCCCTAACCCTAACTCACCTGTCCCGCCCTAACCCTCACATCCACACAATCGCACACTTACCTGACCCGCGCCTTAACCCTAACTCGCCTAACCCGCCCTAACCCTCACATCCACACAATCGCACACTTACCTGAACCTGACCCATAACTTTCCACCACAGCGCTGAAAATACCGAAGCAACAGAAACGGACAACCAAATTCTTTCCCTAGGAAAAAATCCGGTTTTCTGTTTCTTCGATATTTTCATTTCATTTGCTGAAAACGGGTCGATATTAGAACACTCGAAGTTTTGAAACTTCGGTGTTCTAATGTAGACCCTGATACCAGGACTGGATTGTATCTTGAGTTATCCAAAAGCACAGTCTGTACAAGTGCAGTAAACTGGTTTTAACAATACTCAATGGCAGCAATTGGCTGTTTCAGTGTTTCAAGGTACAAAACAAAAAGGCGGTATATATGAAGAAGGTGAATGCTGCAGTAACTAGGCCATCACTGAAACTAGGAAAAGACAAGGGATGGCAGTTCTTTGACAAGGCAGTGATGGCAGGAATCTCTGCAGTTGGTTAATAGCCTCTAAACTGTGCATGGGGTTACTTTGATGATCACACTGTTGTAGATTTTAAAGTTAAGTAGCAAGTCCTTGTTTATGATGAGGCAGGTGAGGGAGCTTGTAGGTATGCAAAATCCTAAATGGTCCTCTGTATCCTCTGGTAGTGCCATACCTGTTTTTAAAGATGCTCAAATTAGATTATTGAGCACATTTTTTTGAAAATTGATATCTTCTAAACTTGCCAATGAAAGGACTGTTTGTTTGCTTTTTTTTTTTTTTTTTTTTTAATTAAAATGATTGAAATGTTTACCATATTTTCACCGAACAGTGATCTTTGGTAGCAGGAATCAGGACAGATGTGACTTGTTTGCCCCCCGTATAAAATAAAATGTTTTAATGTTTGTGTTCATGATATTTTAGTTGCTGCAATGTGCATCTGCATGGAAATTTAAAAATATATATATTTGTAGCCTGGTGTACCCACTGGCTATTTCTGAAACTGCATTACTAACCAGTACTCCTCCCCAACTTCCAAATTGTGCCATCAGGTTCTGTGTAAGTAATCTGGAGTTGTATTGCATGGCAATAGTTAAGAACCCTGTGAGTTCTAAAACACACACGAATTGTCTACTGATGTTTTGGATCGATTAATGTAAGTAAATGAAACAGTGTTGGTTTTCTGTTAGTGAAATAGTCTGGTAAAACTGTTTGGTTTACAGGTGGTAGACTAACATTATTTCTTAATGACAAGTTGTCTGAGGTCTGCAAGAGCCTTCTTGTGGCTAGAAATTCTTAATCTTTAGCTTCTTGCCCAGTGGGAGCCTTGAGCAGTGGAAGAAATTGTTGGAGGGAATGGAAAATGGAAGCTTTTTAGTAGATTCATGTACTAATTACCAAGCTTGCAATCTTTGTAGCTTCTAGAAGCTTTATTGATGTAACCTCATGCTTGTTTCTTAAGTCTAGTGCTTGCTGTTATTCTAATATTTTTACTTCAAAAGAAATTGATAGCTAACAATAACTGCCAAATAAAATAAAAACACTGCAAAATAAATAAAAAAAACATATATGAAAAGAAAGCAACATTTCAGCAGATAAAACCCAGATGGCTAAATTATACTACTCTACAATAGTACTCCAAGTACTGATTGGCTGCTGGTTGACTTCTTTTTATTGTGTAACTTTACACTTGTTTGGGCAGAGTTGCACCATTCTGTGCTGTGTTCAGCAGTGCTAAAGAAATCCCAATCCCTCCACACCACACGCTCCAGAGACCTCAACCTCATTACCACAATCAACAGAACGTGCTGGAGGGACAGGTTCATAACCCAGAGACTGCCCATGTTATGGACTAGACTTCCCATACATGTCAAGCAGAGCACCTCACTGGCCCTCTTCAAGAGAAATCTTGATGAGTGGATGGGAAATAGAAAATTCACCCCTGGGATCACTCCAGTGTCTTTACTCGACAGAGGCACTTGGAACTAAGGTCGGGTGGCACGATGCCAGGGTAATTCTGTGGGCTAGGCTTGTAAAGGCTACAGGGCCATTAGCCTAGTACACACCTATGAACCTATGTTACGTAGTAGCTAGTGAGCCCCTGTTTCTCTTATAGTAATTCTAGTGCGCTAAAGTCTTCTCAGCAGCTGTACTTGAAGCAGCAGCTAGGAATCCCATGTAAAAAAAAAAAAAAAACATATTGACACTAGTGCCTGTATCCCTGAGTCACTTGCTTATTGCTGTGCCATTATGTTAACTAGTTGCTGTGCTTACTGCAACACTTATGAGCCCATGCAACATGATTGGCACCTGTTGGTATGTTTTTTGTGGCATCAGTACATAAATAAATAGTTGCGCTGAGTTGCTAACTTTTTATGATATCACTGCTTGAATTAGAGCCATGTCTGCCACAGAAAGTTTGCTAAACTGAGTTACTAAATGTTTGTGGCATCTGTAACTGTGTAACATACAATACTTGCTAAGTGGCAGTGGCACTTACACCTATAACTTGTCATTTTCATGCCATATAGTACTGAAAATATAGTTATTGGTCTTCCATAACTGTGCTATTTTCACATTACATCAAACTGCCATTGCTGTAGCTTGTAACTGTCAGCTATAAGTGCCTTACTATATTCTAGCTCATGTAGTAACTAGAATCTTTACTGTCCCCATCTGAATTTCAGATACCATGGAACCACAGTCTTGCCTGTGCCACTTCTGTTGCTAATCTACTTGTGTTACACACATTGAGGCATTATAGGAATTGCTGCATGCTTACTGTCCACCCCTCATTGTTCCCAGATGCATAATCCACTTGTGAGAAGTGGTAGATACATATATGAAATGGAGGCAAGTCTCTCATGTCCCTAAGGTATGCAGTTTTAATGTGTTGTTGCACATCCACACTACCAAATCACAACACAACCTAACACCAAACCCTCATATGATGAGGTACTTGGAAAAAATATATATCCCTCTAAGTTCTCCTAGACAGTGTACTAGACCTCAGCAACAAAATTGTACCTTGCTCATCAAATGCACTGTTGTACCATCACAAGCATGGGGCACCAAAGCAGTATACAGATGCCCCTAAGGCAGGCAGAACATAGTGCTTCACATGAAAATGTCCTTGTTTTAGGCGACATGGTAGTTGTACATACTGAAGCACCACTCACCAGGCCGAGCAGATAGTGTTCTCTGAGGCAGTGTTATGGTATATTTTATATACCCTTTAGTATATACTTTACTGATGTCAAAGGTGAAGTCAGTGGTCTTTCTGGCAGGCCGGGGTTGCTTATGACTGTGGACTTGGAGAGGTCATTAACACTCCAGATGACACTGATATCCTCTGAGTACCTTATCCATATAAATTCATGGGGTCAAGGTCATGGACTAAAGCTTGGTAAAAGAAAATGTTGTAGTGTACTCTTTCCCAAACAAAAATATCCCTTCACCTGCCACATAAATGACACCTCCTCAAGTTTGATACTGTCATTAGAGAGCTGCATAGATTTGTGGACAGTGAGCTCTCTTTTTGCCACCAGACAGTATTGTCCTGTTCTGCTCCTCCCTTATTAGGTCCATATTAAGATAAAATGCTCTCTTTGGCATGTATCTGTCCAGGTGTATGGTCCAACTAGAAGAGAATGCATGGTTTCCTCACCGTAACAAGTATGGTGTGACCTCCTTTAGCTACACAAAGTATCTAAAAGCTCTTGTCACTCTGTTTTGTCTCTCAGAGATTCCTTTGTGGCAGTCTGTGCTTGGTCTACAGAGCTGCAAATGACCCTATCCTGCTTGACTCCCTGCATATTCATAGAACTGGTAACATCATAAACAGCCACTCCAGGGACTTAACTTTATCATAATATAAACGGGAACTGTTGGCTGACTGCACATCATAGTGGTGCCCTCACTGTCTTTAAATCTGATTAAGACAAATGGATGGGTAAATGAGTTATCCCACCATAGAGTGTGTGTGTGTGTGTGTGTGTGTGTGTCGTAAGTAAAACAACAATATTCCAAATCTGTGTATTTTGCAGCATACTGTGAAAGGTATGTATCTGAATCTTGACACTACCCTGAGACATTTGTGGCTTTGAGGTTAGAATGATTAGTAACTGCGTGTGTGTGTGTGTGTGTGTGTGTGTGTGGGGGGGGGGGGTAACTGCCTCCTTCTGCCATTAAAAGCTTGTATGTGTAGAATGTACTATTAGTCTGTGACATGCTTAGCGTACATTGAGCAGATAAGATAATCAAAGTTCCAGGATCTGGAAATGCAGTCTCAGAAAGGCACATATCAAATTCCTGGAAATGCCATACTTTTATCTGCTTTGAGGCCTTTGCATTTTGTTAGCAGCCTTGAAAGTGTATGTTCATAACAGTAATGAAAATGCATTGCTTTCCACAGTGATGCAGTATTAACTCCCACATGCAGGGCGTAGATGTTATGTTCTGACAACTAGAAGTCTGTTTGCCTCTTTTATCTGGGGAGTTACTGACTAAGTTCTTTCAACTTTTAAGAAACCATTTTATGGAAAATTGGCCTTTGGGCTTTGCAAGTTAGGGCTGGTTCCCTGTTAAAATTTGTAGCATAGTATAATGATGGGTTGCATCGAAGTAAACGCAAAAAATAGTAAGAAGCATTTGTTATAGATTGCTGTTCTGTAATTTGAATGGCAGGTCGCCAGCAGCCTGATTTTTCAAAATCAGATCCAAAGAAGCACTGCTTTGTATATGAAACTTAAGAAAAACATGTCAAGAAAAATCACCTCTGAAATGGTTTTCTGTGTGTGTGTGCATGTTTCATGTATCATTTATATAGCCAAGTTGAATGCTTTTTTCAAAGAAGGCATGTCTTAGTGCATGTTTAGCCATGTTCAAGTCACCTTCCTAACTTTCTGCCTGTGGTACATCGTTCTTCCCAAGTAGTCTGCAGTGTCATTTTTAAAAAATGTTTTTTATTCATCTCATCAGAGTGAGAAAAAAAAAACTTGGGCATCATTATGCAGCTTCTTGAACCCCCCCCCCCCCCCCCCCAAGTACTAAGGAGTTATGGTTGTCTTACAGTCTGCAAGCTAGTGCATGCTAACTGGAACCCAGTGATTTGAAATGTATTTTATTGAAGTGTGATGTGTAAATTTTGTTATAGAGAAAGTTTATCAAAAAGCCCTACAAAGTAAGGAGCAGTGGGATGTTTGTAGCCCTGCCCCATATCTAGCTTCAAGGTTACATCAACTCAGGCATGTTATCTTTGCTTATTGAGTGGTGGTGAACAGCTTTCATAATTCCTTTTGTGTATGTTCATCATAAAGATCACTGCTGCAGTAGCACCTTTCAAAGCTTCAGGGTACCTTCTTCATGCGTAAACCTTTTGCTTGAACTGAACTGACTCAAAAGACAGGTTTGGACACCAAGCGCTGGTGAGCTTTCCTGTCGCCAGAGAGTGCTCCTCTTGTGGGCTTTCAGTGATCGGTGTTTAGCTAACCCTTTCCATTGCTGGAGAGGTAAGTTCCATTCGGGGGGCGGGGGGTGAGATGGACTTCCAGTTTTACTTTTTATGATGGAAACTGCAACTTTTCTGTATTTTGAATCAGCTCAGTTTGAGCTTGACTAATGGATTGGGTTCATTTAGCTATATTTACTGCAGTAGTGATAATTCAAACATCTACTGTATTTTCTTCATATGTTGCCCAACTAACCCTGCTGTATTTGCAGGGGGTTATCACTGCATACTGCAGTGTAAGTTTGATGCTGTAGTTTGTATTTTTCTGTGATGGTACGTGGTAGTGGTGGATCATCATCATGAGCTGATCACTGTCGCATCTTTATATGCCTAAGTTTCCCCATTGTGCATCTTGGTAAACTTAGTGACCTAGATTACTAGAGAAACTTCCTGGAAGATGGATAAAACATTTGAAACTGTTCAACCATAGCCTTTAGTATGTGTATTTCGTCTTGCCCACAGTTCATTAAGTATTTTATTTGCCATTTTATTCTAATTGCCTTTGTCATCGCCTATTGCAATAATTAGTTCTTTTCTACCCATTATACCACCCAACTCTTCCCTGTCATTCCTCTGTCCTAGCTGGTTGTAGCCGTTGCTGATGGGGGAATGTTATGCACTTACTGGATGGTTAATCTCCACTTCACTTTCTCCCCCATGTAATTTGTGGCAGCTGCTTCAGGACACTGCATACAGTGGTTGCAGAATGGGGTGACATTTGGTCATCAAGTTTCTGGCCTTCATTGGCAACCCTACTCCACTGGGAAGTTTACACTTCCTGATTTGTTCCCCAGTTTACCAACCAGTGAATCGTAGCAAGGCATATATGCTCAGTGACACACACAATGGATAAGCTGATCATTTTTTATTACTGTCTCCTGGTACTTCAGCACATGGGCCATTGGTTTAATGTGGGTCATCTGGGTTAGAAACACCATTGTACTGAAGAGCTGAGCTTCTCAGTTTTTTCTGCATTTGCACAGCAGAATATTATAATGTTAGTTGTTCTGTGTACACTGAACCAGAATGGAGACAACTAGGTGCTGCCGGAGTACAGTGTATAAGGGAATACACCTCTGACTTGCGTAAACTGTGCATGTCATACTAGCAGGTAACATTATGCTGGAAGAAATTCACAAAGCAGACCTGTTTAATTGGTCACTTTGTTGTTTTTGTTTATTATGGTTACACACCGCCTTCTTGATTGTTGAATGTATCTTTGCCAGTTCATGTAGGCATATGCATCTGTGCTGGGCACCCAGATAATGATGTGTATGGGTGTGGTCTGCTGCATCTGTTATCCTTACTTTTCATACTACTGCATGAATGCCATCACTTGATGGTTCTCCTTGACTTTTGTAGCAGGAAAATTTATATAGTTGGCTCAAGGCTGTGTTTTTCATTTAAGTGTTATAGAAATTCAGAGGGTAAAAGTATGTAACTTCAATAGGTATGCATTGATATGAACAGCATTATGGATTGGGACAGAAGATGATAGCAAATAAACAGGAACACGTAGCTATGATTTGACAAGTGTGTTTAAATCTGTTTGCAGGGCTGTTGAGACACTGCCCCAGGATGGGTAGGGCTCCATCCTATTACCTTGGCAGAAGGAAACACTAAGCCTGTCTCATTTGCCTTTTAAATGCATTCAGTATTGTACCTACCTCGTTTCATATCTTTACCCTCCCTCACCTCCTTGCTGCCTGTATCATGCCCTTTTGAATGCGTAAATTCCTAGTCCATTCTGTTGGACTGAAAAACTTTCCCTGAAGACTTTTACATATAGGTTCATAGGTGTGTACAAGGCTAATGGCCCTGGAGCCTTTACAAGCCTAGCCCAAAAAAGTTGCCCAGATACCATGCCACCCGATGTAAGTTTACAGTGCCCCTATCCAGTAGGGCAACTGGAGTGATCCCTGGGTGAACTTTCTGTTGCCCATCCACTCATCAAAATTCCTCTTGACATGAAGGGGAAGCTTATTCCAGAGTATGGGCAGTCTTTGGGGGATGAACCTGTCCCTCCAGCATGTTCTGTTAATTGTGGTAATGAGGTTGTGATCTCTGGAGCGAGTGGCGTGGAGGGATTGGGATTTCTTTAGGTGTAGCATTTCAAGTAGGGTTAGGTCAGACATGGCTTTGTAAATCAAGCAGAGATCACCTCTAAGTAGACTATAAGAGACTGAGAACAGCTGAAGTTTCTTGAATTTGTCTGAAGATCTGAAGAAGTAGGAGAAACGAAAACGCACTGTGTATTTGGAGGCGTTTATGTGAACTGTTTGTGGCTTGTGGATTAAACTTCTGTTTCCTGTGACAGCTTCGGTTCTATGCTTTATTGTTTTACCTTCTGGGTCATCATACTGTCTAATTTCAAGGTTGTTTATCGTGTTGGTGACCAGGTTACCTTATTTATTTACATGTGTTTAAGTACTAGGATCCTTTTTGTGAGGTACTTTTGTGGCCTCTCCAGCTATTGTAGGTGTCTGGTCAGGTAGATGCCAAACGGGGCATTATATTTGATGATTGGTCTAATGAGGGATGAGTAGAGAGGGATGATGACCTTTTTCTTCCTGGATGCAAAACGTTTGGTTATAAGATGTGCAACGTAGAAGGACTTTCTGACCACAGTGGCAATGTGGTGGCCGAAGGTGAGGTGGCTGTCGACTGGGTGCCCAGATGTCTTATGGCCCCTTCAGTGTTCAGTGGGCTCCCATCAACGTGGCAATTCTCGGAAACTGAGTTTTTTCCAAAGGGGGTGATAACGCATTTTTTGGAGTTAAGCTTTAGGCCATGGTTCCGACACCAGTCATTGGTCTTAGAAAGGCCCGTTTGTAAGATGTCTGTGTCACTTTGGGAGTTAATAATGACTCCTAGCTTGCAGTCATCAGCAAACTTGGTCAGCCAGAGTCCTTCTGTGTTGGCCTGGACTTCTGAGAAGTACATACCAAACAGGAGAGGGCCCAGGATCGAGCCCTGTCGGACTCCACTCCTGGCTGGTCGACAGTCTGACTTGGAATCTGCAGCTTTCACTCTGTGGGTCCTGTCTGTGAGCCAATTTGCAACCCACCTAGTGATGTAAGGATTAATGCCTAGATTGGTGAGTTTATAAATAATACCCGAGTGGGGAATGGTATGAAAGGCCTTGACCAGGTCGAGGTAGGCTGTATGCACTGCCTTACCCTCATCCACAGCCTTGGTGACTGCCTCAAAGAAGTCAACCAGGTTCAGCAGGCAGGATCACCCCTTGACAAAACCAAACTGTGTGACGTCAAGAGTTTGGAGATTGCCTATATGTTTAAGCAGGTCCATGCTGATGCGCTCCATAGTTTTGCACACCAAACGCTTCAGGCTAATGGGGCGATAGTTCCCAGGGTCTTTAGTTGCTCCCCCTTTATGGAGCGGGATGGCTGTAACAGTGTGCCATTCGTTAGGGACATAGCCTGAGGTAAAGCTGTGATTGTACAGGACACACAGATGTGGTGCCAGTTCGTTTTGTAGCTCATGTAGGATGCAGCCAGGGAAATCAGGTCCCATGGACGCTGTATTCTTTGCTTTGGACAATGCAGCTTTTACCTGTGCCACAGAAATGGTGGGTACCAGGCTTTCTTCTGGTATTGCGATAGGGCCCTTGGGGAGGAGAGAGGGGTAAAGTTGGCACTGAAACTGTCTGCCAGTATGTTGGCTATATCTGTTGGCTCAGTATAGGAGGTGCCATTGTGCAATAACTCAGAGCAAATCTGGGTATTGCCTTGGAGGATTTTGACATAGCTATAGAAGGATTTGTGGTTGTTTTTGGTGTCAGCCGCAATTCTGCCTTCATAGCTGGGTTCAGAGGATTTGATAAGGGATCTCAGCTTTTTGTTGACTGATAAGGGAGGTTTTCCAGTCTTGTGACTTAATTTTTTTTCTGCAACAGTTTCTTCCATCTGTTGTAGAGTTTATTGATGGCTGGGGACCACCAGATTGGCTTCCTTTTTTTTGGTTGAGAGTGTCTTAGTTCTTTTTGGTATGGCAAGGTCCATGCATTTGTGTACGTGCTCATACAGTACATTGGTGTATGATTCGGCAGTCATGCAGCTATTTTCCATTGGCATGGGTGCCGAGAAGTTAGCCACCTTTGTTTTTGGGAGCCAAAAGTCAGCTTTAGAGAAGTTTTTCAGGGTGGTCACCTTAGCGGGGGGTGTAGGTGAGATGGAGATTTCCATGGTGATCAGTTTGTGGTCGGTTTAACCAGGGAGGAATTGACTATAGATGTGGATCAACTGTCTACCATGTTGGTGATAACCAGCTTGAGGATGTTGCTTCCTCTAGTGGGGGTCAGAATGATCTGGTCCAGGGCATTGGAATTGATACATTCCAGAAAGCGTTGGGCCTGTACATTGGTAGTTGAATAGTTTTCCCAGTTGATGGAAGGTTAGTTGAAGTCACCTAGTGTGAGAGTATTGGGTTGGACCTTGATAGATTCCAGAGTGCTTATCCAAGGAGTACTTGGCCCCTACAGTGACAGTTTCTATCTGTCCTTTTTATGTACATTCCCTTCACTTCTTCCTGACATGATCTTTGCGCTGTCATTCCCCCTCCCTGTTTCTTCTAGGCTCAAGTGAGAGAAAAGCTTCCAGGTTCATTACCTCTTCGCTTCTGGCTTTAACCGCCCAAGGACATAATCACAACATTTTGATGGCTGCTGCCACTTGCTTTGTTTTTATAAAAAATGCATTGCTTTTACATGCAATCCTAAAGACTGAAGTGAAGGAATGAAACTGATTTAACTTCATTCAAACAGAAAAAAATGAATATGGGGTAGCATCTGACAACATTTTGCTCTTTTTATAATATGTTGTACACATTGTTTTCACAAGTATTATAATGCCAGCTAACAGATGAAACAGATTTTTAACCAAAGTGGACATTTTGTAGCATGTTATGATCATTACATACAACAGTTTGCTCTTGATTAAATAAATATTCACATTGTGTTTGACAAGTGCTTTAAGAAGCATGAGCAGGCAGTTGCTGTGCTTAAGCTCTGCACCACTAGTCTCACTGACTGGTTGATTGACATGCACAAACTTGGTTATATTGCTTGTCGTCATAGCACAACCAAAGCAAGCTGTCAGTAACACTGAAGATTCTAGGTGTCTATATGTATTTGTGTTTCCCACTTGCCGTATCTTGCTGGAAAATGTTTGTTCATGCACAAGCTGTCACAAAAATTGAAAGATATGGAAGAGTTACTAGGCACTGAACATGTATAGTGGATACTGCACTTACAAAAATAAGTGTGGGATAAGGTTAACCACACTGGGAGGTGGTGTTTTCCTTTAAGTGCTTTATGTACCGAAGCGCAAAGTTCACCATCTCACAAATTTATATCAGATTCCCTTGTGACAAGCTTTAACATGTAAGAATGTGCAGATGCAAAATGTTCTCTGTGGATTACCACGGAGCACCCAAAATTTGCCTTGTTGAAAAATGCACAGTCGAACATGGGTACTGTTTTTGTTTGCGTGTGTGCTGTTAATGTTTCTGACTTGGAGGCCAGCTTTTAGCATACTTTTGCTTTCACGTTTTATGTCTGCTGTGTTATCTGTGAAAATAAGTTGTATTCATTTCTTCATGTTTATGCTACTGGCATTGCTTTCTGTTATATTACCCTCATACCTTCCCATGCTGAGGACTCTGAAGTAAATAGCTGCTGTATTGAGTCACCCACACTGATTATCATTTTTTTTGTTCATTTTGCTTTGACTTTTTATCTTAGAGTTTGGTTTTTGTTGCTTTGAAAGTTACTCCTTTTGCCCTTTTTTTTGGTTTTGAAGTTTAAATACATGCAGCTTTGCAGCTTATAACTTTTACATTGTGTACCCCCCCCAAAAAAATGTAATATTTCTCTCAGCATTTTGGATGAAGTTTGGTACTTGGTATAGTAATTTATGAAAATCGTATATAAAATTTTATTTCATAAATTATTATACTAATTATTTTACTTGGCACTATATGTGAGATAGTGAGTCTTAGTCTTCATTAGTCTTATCTAAGGATCAAGCTAAGTTAAGTTTACTGACTATTAAGTCTCAGGACTAAAATCTAAACTGAGAGCCGGAGCAGGATAGAATATTTATAGATCATTATAAAGCTGCACATGTAACGACAAAGGTAATACATATGATATAGTGGATATAAAAAGTGTACACACCCCTGTTAAAATGCCAGGTTTTTGTGATGTAAAAAAATGAGGCCACAATAAATAATTTCAAAACTTTTCCCACCTTTGATGTGACCTATAACCTGTACAATTCAATTGAAAAAAAATCTATTAGGGGAAAAAATATAAAAAACAAAAAACGTACAATAAGCTGATTGCATAAGTGTGCACACCCTTAAACTAATACTTTGTTGAAGCACCTTTTGATTTAATTACAGCTTTCAGTCTTCTTGGGTACACACCTGCCATCAATTAGAGACTCTGATTAACCCCAATTATACCATGACCCCCCATTAATATTCCAAAACGTGCACGCTGATTGGCCAGCGTGCACGTTGTAAATCGACTTATACTAATGGAAAAAGGTCTGGTCGCCCGGACTTTTTCCATTAGTATAAGTCTCTTAAAACTGTCTCGCTATGTTAAAAGAGTTTAACATAGCGACACAGGTTTAAAAAAAGCAACGGAGATCTCCGTTGCTTTTTTTTAAAGCTGTCTCGCTATGTTAAACTCCTTTAACATAGCGATTAGTAAAAAGCAACAGAGATCTTGCTTTCTCCGTTGCTTTTTTTTTAAACCTGTCTTGCTATGTTAAATGGGTTTAACATAGCGAGACAGCTTTAAAATAAGCAACGGAGATCTCCGTTGCTTATTTTAAAGCTGTCTCGCTATGTTAAACCCATTTAACATAGCGAGACAGTAAAAAGCAACGGAGATCTTGCTTTCTCCGTTGCTTTTGGCCACAGCTCTGATGTACTGCGTAGGCATGCGCAGTACATCAGAACTGCCATGATACCAGACAGCTGCGGAAGGGCAGCAAAGAGGCATTATACAATGCCATTATTTAAGTAAAGTAATTATTTCTTTTCGTAAATAATGTCATAGTATAATAGCAATAACCCACTTCTGGGTGTGGGTAATGCGGGATTTACCCACGGTTGTCTTTGTTTGTTTGTAAATCCCGCATTACCCACACCCAGGCGTGGGTTATTGCTATAATAACGTTCAACTGTCCTAAAAGGATTTTCCTGACATTTACTCAGTTGCCTGCTGCAGTAAAAGCCATGATTCGCAGAGAGCTTACAAAGCATCAAAGGGATCTCATTGTTGAAAGGTATCAGTCAGGAGAAGGGTACAAAACAAGGGTCTATATTAGAACACCGAAGTTTCAAAACTTCGAGTGCTTTAATATCGACCTGAAAATATTGAAGAAACAGAAAACCAAATTTTTTCCTAGGGAAAGAATTTGGTTGTCCGTTTCTGTTGCTTCGGTATTTTCAGCGCTGTGGTGGAAAGTTACGGGTCTGGTTCAGGTAAGTGTGCGATTGTGTGGACGTGAGGGTTAGGGCGAGGTAGGTGAGTTAGGGTTAGGGCGCGGGTGAGGTGACTGTGCGATAGTGATGGACGTTAGGGTTAGGGTTTGGGAAAAAGGTAAGTGGATAGTTAGTGGTGTATGTTTAGTTTAGTGTAGGGTTAGGTGTAAGAGTTTAGGTGTATGTGTGTGGATTGCTGTTTGTTTGGTGTGCTTCTGTTGTGTGTATGTGTTTTGGAACAGCAAATTTTTTCCCCCAGAAAAATTTCACTGTTCCGTATGTTCGATGTTTTCAACTTTCGTTGAATAGGGTTGGATATTAGAACACTCGAAGGTTTGAAACTTTGGTGTTCTAATATAGACCCCAAAACAATTTCCACAGCATTGGATGTACCATGGAACACACTGAAGACAGTCATCAGAAAGTGGAGACAATATGGGACAACAGTGACGTTGCAAAGAACTGGACGTTTCTCCAAAATTGATGAAAAGACAAGATGAAAACTGGTCAGGGAGGCTGCCAAGAGACCTACAGCAACACTGAAAGAACTGCAGGAATTTCTGGCAAGTACTGGTTGTGTACTACATGTGACAACAATCTCCTGTATTCTCCATATGTCTGGCTATGGGGTAGGGTTGCAAGATGGAAGCCTTTTCTTACATAGAAAAACATCCAGGCCCATCTAAACTTTGCAAAACAATACATCAAGTCTCTCAGAAGCATGTGGGAAAATGTGTTATGGTCTGACGAGACCAAGGTTGAACTTTTTGACCACAATTCCAAAAGGTGCATTTGACACAAAGCAACACTTTGCATCAACAAAAGAACACCATCCCCACAGTGAAGCATAGTGGTGGCAGTATCATGCTTTGGGGTTGCTTTTCTCCAGCTGGAACTGGGTCAAGGTGGAGGGAATTATGAACAGTTCCAGATACCAGTCACTTTTGGCCCAAAACCGTCAGGCATCTGCTAGAAAGCTGAAGATGAAGAAGAATTTCACATTTTGACATGACAATGACCTCAAGCGTACATCCAAATCAACAAAAGAATGGCTTTACCAGAAGAAATTAAAGTTTTGGAATGGCCCAGCCAGAGCCCAGACCTAAATCCTATAGAAAATCTGTGGGGTGACCTGAAGAGGGGTGTGCACAAGAGAGGCCCTCATAATCTTGACAGATTTGGAGAGCTTTTGCAAGGAAGAGTGGGCAAATATTGCCAAGTCAAGATGTGCCATGCTGATAGACGCCTACCCAAGAAGACTGAATACTGTAATTAAATCAAAAGGTGCTTCAACAAAGTATTAGTTTAAGGGTGTGTACACTTATGCAACCAGCTTATTGTATGTTTTTTATTTTTGATATTTTTCCCCTAACAGGTTTGTTTTTTAATTGAATTGTACATGTTATAGGTCACATTAAAGGTGGGAAAAGTTTTGAAATGATTTATTGTGGTCTCATTTTTTATATCACAAAAACCTGGCATTTTAACAGGGGTGTGTACACTCTTTATATCCACTGTACATGATACTACAGAAAACCCACCATAGTTGTATATAAATTGGGCAGCTTAGCTATTGACAAAAGTCTGGTATTTGTTTTAAATTAGTACTATTTTCTCTTTTTATTCTTTCACAGGGCTGGCTACAGCAATATGGCTACCTCCCACCTGGAGATCTTCGTACACATACAATGCGATCGCCCCAGACTGTCTCCACAGCCATCAGTGCCATGCAGAGGTTTTATGGTTTGAAGGTGACTGGCAGTATTGATGAAGAAACAAAAAAGTGAGTTTTTCCCCCTGTGTTTAGTCCTGTATAATTAAGTATTCTGTCCTTGCTTTATTAATGCATCAAAATTGTTCATGTGCCTCTAATGATATATTACTACATTATACAGTAAAGTGGTTGTCATTGGGGCCCACCATACTAACACAGTCTAGTTTTATAGGTTTTCCTTCCGGCTCTCAGAATGCATTTAGTCTCTTTTTCATAACTCACATTAGACACAAGGAAGGAGATTTTTTTCTCCCTCCTTGTAGCTAAAGTGGCAGTGCTGTGAGTTACAGGCATTTTAGTGTGTTATATAGCAGCAACCAAAGCACCAAATCACAAACTCCACTGAAAAGAACAACAACGGACTGGATATCACCAAACACGATTTAATGAAAATGTAGGTCTCTGACGTCTCGGCCTTCGCCTTCAAGGAGTACAGAATACACATGAACCATTTCTTTATATACACATCAAGTACATCAATTAAAAACAATTAAACAATCAATTAATTAAGAATTCAATTAAACTGACAGCATTCTCCAATTAAAATCCTCGTTTAAACCTTTAGGACATAAAGTTTTAAATTTTAATATATAAATAGTTTCTTTATATAATAACATTTGTTTAATTTTAAACTGGTCATCTCCACAATCACGTAATTGCTCTAAAATAGTAGCTTGTAACAATTTATCATCATTATGATGCTTTTCAGAAAAATGTCTTGCAACAGGACTTTCAATTTTATTATTAATGATATCCCTAACATGTTCTAACAAACGAACCTTGAAAGGTCTTTTAGTCTCCCCTATATACACTTTGTTACAAGGACATCTTAATGCATAAATGACCCTCTCAGTGTGACAACAAAAGTAGTTATTAGAGTTAAAAGAAATATTATTAATGTAATTAAAACTAAGTTTAATATACCTGCATGCCTTACATTTGCCACATTGGTAGGTCCCTTTATGTCTGATGTTACTATCAATGGTTACTACTGGATAATTAAACCTACTTTTAACAAGAAAATCTTTAATATTTCGTCCCCTTTTAAATGAAAATCTAAGATTAACATCCAACCAAGACTTGACATTCTCCAGTGTACTGAACAATTTCCAGAACATAGAAACCATATTAATGAACTTAAATGTGTAGCATCCGTATGTAGTAACAAAATATATAACTTCTTGTGATTTCAGTAAAGATTGATTTGTAAGGGAAACCAACTTTCTATCCTGTACCGTATTGTGTTTCTGAAAATTCTGCTTGCATGTATATAGTTTATTATAGCTATCATCCAAGATAGTTATATCATACCCCCTTGATAAAAAAGAATCATATAGCTACTTCATTTCATTATTAAATTCCATAGTTTCATTACATAAACGGGATATGCGTAACATTTCCCCGTAAGGTAATGAATGTAACGTATGAGGTACATGTCCACTAGAACCGTGGACATATTGTGTTAAGCCACCAAATTTCCTGTTTATTGAAGTGGTTAATCTATAACCACTTGAAATATCTAAAACCACATCCAGAAACGGCATTCTGGTATCTATAGTAAGGCCGTCAAAATCCAAACCAAATCTGTTTGATTTCAGGTCTGATATAAATTGTGAAGCCATGGCCTTTTCCCCTTCAACTAAAAAAATTAAATCATCAACATATCTATAATACCTCACAACATTGTTATGAAAAAACTTATGTTTATAAATGTATTCAAACTCAAAAAGACCCATCGCCAGATTAGCATACATGGGGGCAAAAGAAGCCCCCATGGCTGTTCCTTGTTTTTGATGGTATAAAGTTTGATTAAATTCAAAATAATTATTAGTTAATGAGAAAAATAATAATTCAATAATAAATTCAGAAACAGGGGAAATACCTAGAAATCTCCTTAAGGCTTCCATACCAAAGTCATGATTAATATTCGTGTACAAACTTTTAACATCCACCGATATCCAATACATATTTTTGTTCCATTTAATATCATTAATTTTATTCAAAAAGTCAAATATATCTGTCAAAAAGGAAGGCAACTTTTTTACATAAGATAACAAATAATTATGTAAAAATATACCTAAATTGTGTAAAAAATAGTTGCGTCCTGAAACTATTGGACGACCAGAAGGTTTCACTAGATTTTTGTGAATCTTAGGTAGGCAGTAAAAATACGCCATACTATGTCCCTCAGTCTGAAATTTATTCTTGACGTCTTTCTTATCAAAATATCCTAATCTAAAACCTTTCTGTATAAGATCATTATATTCAGAAATTGCCAAGTTATAACTGTCAAGGTTACTGATCTCATATGTAGTATTATCATTTAAATGCAACATGCACATCTCAAAATAATCATGTACATTCAATACCACAAGTTTATTCCCCTTATCGGCAGGTTTAAATACGATATTATTATTTTTACTTAGTTCTTTTAAAATATTCCATTCCCGATGAGACATATTGTATTCAATGTTGTCCCTATTCTTCATGAATTCTTCATGGCTTATTTCCACAGAATGATTTAACATTTTAACAAAATTAGAAATATCATGATTAATAATTTTAGGTATAAAATTACTGTTGGATGGAACATTGTTAGTATCAAGCTTAATATATGCATTGCATGGTTCATCCGACACACAAGAATAAAAGCTATCATCCATACTAGAGACACTAGAGTCCAATATGTTTTGTTCGCTATCCGCATTTAAACTAAAAAAGTATTTCAGAAATAATTTCCTGCTAAATCTAAATACGTCCATCTGCATATCATACAATCTAGAGACAACTGTTGGAATAAACTTTAGCCCCAATTTTAGAACTGTAAGTTCGTTGTCATTAAACACATAATTAGACAAATTAACAACATAATCGTCCTTATTATTAGAGGTAAAATTACCATCTACCTCTTTTATAGCCGCCCCGTCTGGGCTGCTCTGAAGAGAAGTTGTCTGCATAGTCCCTTTGTCGTTTTGGTCTTGATGTGTCCCTCTGGATTGATGGTTGATCAGGACGAAAATTCTGTTTCATATGTTCCGGATTTTCTGCTGCTGGTAAATGAGGAAAATCCGTGTCTATCTCTTCGTCTTCCCACGAAGTATAGCCATTCTCTGATGCAGACGCCGAAGAGTTTAACGGACGTGTATTACCCGCGTTCTGTTGGAACCTCACGTGCTTACGTCCTCTCCCTCGATTGGTTCTTGACAAAAAAGCTTTATTGAGTTCATAGTCACGTAAATCTCTAATTAGTTTCCCTTTCTTTCTTTCGATAAGTGTCAATTCATAGTCTTTTAATTTCTCATTGACCTGTATGAGAAATTCATCTAAAAAAGATGTAGAGACACTTTTCGATATGTCGCTACACATTTTTTTAATGTCCATACACAGTTCTTTCTGTTTTAGTCGGTCACGTTCAATCAGTATATGCAGCCACTCTGTCACACAATTATGGGCTGCAGATACCCATCTTTTATGGAACATAATGTCAGTATCTTTAGTGAGATCAAAAGGTGTTGTAGGATCTTTAAACACCCTTAATCCCCTAGGAGTTGTCTCAGTCTCAATATATCTCTGTAGTCCGCAAATATTAAAAAAAGTTGCTGTTTCTTTTACCATTTTTTTCTCCAGGTTTTCTAATAGCGATTTATGTTCTGCATTATCTGGTACACAGGTTTTTCTACCCACACTGCAAAAGGGATTAGGGAAGCGTTTGCGCCGTTCGTCTTCCCACTTGTCCCACAGTGTATTGCTCTTATCAGAGCCAGTTCTATTACCAAGCTGACGTTCACCTCTATCAGTCCCATTGCTGACAAAGTTATCCAACGATAACTGGCTACCGTCCATGGTATCCCGTAGCACTCGGGGAAATTGTGCAAGTGAATCCATCAAAATAAATAGCAGCAACCAAAGCACCAAATCACAAACTCCACTGAAAAGAACAACAACGGACTGGATATCACCAAACACGATTTAATGAAAATGTAGGTCTCTGACGTCTCGGCCTTCGCCTTCAAGGAGTACAGAATACACATGAACCATTTCTTTATATACACATCAAGTACATCAATTAAAAACAATTAAACAATCAATTAATTAAGAATTCAATTAAACTGACAGCATTCTCCAATTAAAATCCTCGTTTAAACCTTTAGGACATAAAGTTTTAAATTTTAATATATAAATAGTTTCTTTATATAATAACATTTGTTTAATTTTAAACTGGTCATCTCCACAATCACGTAATTGCTCTAAAATAGTAGCTTGTAACAATTTATCATCATTATGATGCTTTTCAGAAAAATGTCTTGCAACAGGACTTTCAATTTTATTATTAATGATATCCCTAACATGTTCTAACAAACGAACCTTGAAAGGTCTGTTAGTCTCCCTATATACACTTTGTTACAAGGACATCTTAATGCATAAATGACCCTCTCAGTGTGACAACAAAAGTAGTTATTAGAGTTAAAAGAAATATTATTAATGTAATTAAAACTAAGTTTAATATACCTGCATGCCTTACATTTGCCACATTGGTAGGTCCCTTTATGTCTGATGTTACTATCAATGGTTACTACTGGATAATTAAACCTACTTTTAACAAGAAAATCTTTAATATTTCGTCCCCTTTTAAATGAAAATCTAAGATTAACATCCAACCAAGACTTGACATTCTCCAGTGTACTGAACAATTTCCAGAACATAGAAACCATATTAATGAACTTAAATGTGTAGCATCCGTATGTAGTAACAAAATATATAACTTCTTGTGATTTCAGTAAAGATTGATTTGTAAGGAAACCAACTTTCTATCCTGTACCGTATTGTGTTTCTGAAAATTCTGCTTGCATGTATATAGTTTATTATAGCTATCATCCAAGATAGTTATATCATACCCCCTTGATAAAAAAGAATCATATAGCAACTTCATTTCATTATTAAATTCCATAGTTTCATTACATAAACGGGATATGCGTAACATTTCCCCGTAAGGTAATGAATGTAACGTATGAGGCACATGTCCACTAGAACCGTGGACATATTGTGTTAAGCCACCAAATTTCCTGTTTATTGAAGTGGTTAATCTATAACCACTTGAAATATCTAAAACCACATCCAGAAACGGCATTCTGGTATCTATAGTAAGGCCGTCAAAATCCAAACCAAATCTGTTTGATTTCAGGTCTGATATAAATTGTGAAGCCATGGCCTTTTCCCCTTCAACTAAAAAAATTAAATCATCAACATATCTATAATACCTCACAACATTGTTATGAAAAAACTTATGTTTATAAATGTATTCAAACTCAAAAAGACCCATCGCCAGATTAGCATACATGGGGGCAAAAGAAGCCCCCATGGCTGTTCCTTGTTTTTGATGGTATAAAGTTTGATTAAATTCAAAATAATTATTAGTTAATGAGAAAAATAATAATTCAATAATAAATTCAGAAACAGGGGAAATACCTAGAAATCTCCTTAAGGCTTCCATACCAAAGTCATGATTAATATTCGTGTACAAACTTTTAACATCCACCGATATCCAATACATAGGGGACGAAATATTAAAGATTTTCTTGTTAAAAGTAGGTTTAATTATCCAGTAGTAACCATTGATAGTAACATCAGACATAAAGGGACCTACCAATGTGGCAAATGTAAGGCATGCAGGTATATTACACTTAGTTTTAATTACATTAATAATATTTCTTTTAACTCTAATAACTACTTTTGTTGTCACACTGAGAGGGTCATTTATGCATTAAGATGTCCTTGTAACAAAGTGTATATAGGGGAGACTAAAAGACCTTTCAAGGTTCGTTTGTTAGAACATGTTAGGGATATCATTAATAATAAAATTGAAAGTCCTGTTGCAAGACATTTTTCTGAAAAGCATCATAATGATGATAAATTGTTACAAGCTACTATTTTAGAGCAATTACGTGATTGTGGAGATGACCAGTTTAAAATTAAACAAATGTTATTATATAAAGAAACTATTTATATATTAAAATTTAAAACTTTATGTCCTAAAGGTTTAAACGAGGATTTTAATTGGAGAATGCTGTCAGTTTAATTGAATTCTTAATTAATTAATTGATTGTTTAATTGTTTTTAATTGATGTACTTGATGTGTATATAAAGAAATGGTTCATGTGTATTCTGTACTCCTTGAAGGCGAAGGCCGAGACGTCAGAGACCTACATTTTCATTAAATCGTGTTTGGTGATATCCAGTCCGTTGTTGTTCTTTTCATTTTAGTGTGTTATCACTGAGTTAACATAACTTATGTTAAGAAAGCCTTTGCTAACCCTTACGAAGCTCATGTTAAAGCCTTTACAAAATAAACTAGCTAAATTATATTTTTGTCAAAGTACTTTTTTTGACATTTGTTTACCAGAAAAAGTCCATTTGGGTATAAAAATAATCCCTTTCCAGTTGGAGGCTGGGAGAGAAAAGCTCCACAGATGTAAAACATTTTATGTATAATTTTGCAATTTACAGGTGTGCAAACGTTATGATAACATCATGCCGTAGATAGCAATAAGAGTGTCAAGAGGAATGCGCAAAACAAGTAGAAAACCCAGTATAGTCAGTTTTCATGGTTGTGGTATTTACAAGACCAACATTTTATTAAAGTATATTTTTCTGTGAGTTAGCATAGATGATCAAGGATCTGAGCTTTTAACAAGCTGCTTTCTGTAGTCAAGGTTGCTGGCTTTGATTACTTTTACCTCCATTTGCCTACTGTGTGCCTCTGAGCAAGTCGCTTTATCAACCAGAACTCCTGGGACACCCCTGTAAAGGCACACTTTTGTACATTGGGCTTACCTGGTTCGCTAATGTGTAAACTAAAATAACAAAAGAAGGTGATACTTTGCCTGATTCTATGAAATTACAGACTACAAAGAGTAGTAAGGAAGTCATAGGTGGGTAGAGTAGACTATTTGAGAGGTTGGGCGAGCCAGGTGGTTGGTGTAGTGACAGAGCTGTGAAGCTTGCTAGTGTAGCCTCAAGCCTATTAGAACTACAAACCATCAGCAGCCAGAAACATGAACTCCAGTAAATGGCAGTGTGATTGATATGTGACAGAACAGAGAGAAAATCAGGTTCAAAACGGGCATAAATTGTTCACTGTTCTTTGTTATATTTTGATATTACATGTGCGATAAATAGGACAGGCTTAATGTACAATGTAGTGTGGGCATAAATTGTTCACTGTTCTTTGTTATATTTTGATATTACATGTGCGATAAATAGGACAGGCTTAATGTACAATGTAGTGTGGTCATGAAACATGGCATATCACAAGTATTCTGCAACTCTCAAGTGCAAGTCCCAGAACAGTCAAGACTGTGTGAAAATGGGCCTTGCATATTCCCTTTATTGTTAGATATGGTTATTTCAGAGTTATTTGTTTTAGAGGGTTCTCCCCTGTAAAAAGAATTAATAGTAATAACTGTAAAGCTGAACAGAAATTGTTGACATTTGCTGTTTTCCTTTAGTGTCACTTTTTTCTGTAATTCGGGGGATCACAAAAGGAACCAAAATGCAAGATGAAGAAAGGTTGTCCTGACTGTATCATAATAATTTGATACACCAAGGGCAAGAGTAGCAAGTTGACTTTTTGTAAAGGTATACAGGATCTGTTTTAGCTTGGGAGATTCTAATGCTGAAAGTGGGTCCAAAAGCTGTACCATTTTAATTTTTCCCATCTGTGTTTTTTTTTTGTAAATAAAAAGGCTGCATATTTGTTCACTTTCATTTTAGTTGGACTACTGCTTGTCATCCTCACTTAAATCACACTGGTTTTAAGCCTAATGGAAGGGTTTAGTGCTTGGGTCTCCATCTATTTTAACATCTGAGGCACCAACCAATATGAATTCAAAGAGCTGTGGGTGCCAGGGGGGAGGGAAGAATACTGGATGCAGAATATGTATGGGGAGGCAAGAGACTTGCTTTTGGAATTTTCCTGCTTCATAAATAACAAAAGTCGTATAACAAGAGAAGATGGCATTTGAAGAGATCTGCTGTTGGAAGAGTATATATATGTGTGTGTGTGTGTGTGTGTGTGTGTGTGTGTGTTTTCTGTGTTCTGCATTGATTTATCCCTTATATCAGGTACTTAAACTTCCATGTTGTTTCATCTTCAGATAAGTTGTATTTTCATTTGACTAACAAAATTTCAAAATAACCACATGCAGCTTTTTTTTGTTTGTTTTGTAATCAGTCTTTTTAATCTGATGTTGTCATTTTAATTTTTCTTCAACTGATGGGTTTCAGATTTGGCTTAGCCGCATTTACTTGGATCCGACTCTTGAGCTCCTCCCTTTACTCATAATACCATAGTCATTCTGCAGTACCTCAGATCTCATTTGCCGCCTTATCGCTACAGACCCAGATCCTTCTTGTAGAGTTTTGGGATGTAGATTTTTTTGTAGTGAATGTAATTTCTTTTATCACCTTTCCTAATTGCCTCTTCCTCCCTTACTGTAGTTTTTCGGTTTCTATTGTATTAGGATTACTTTTATTTTTCTCTTCTGTTTCTAACTTTGGTAGTTCTCTGTAACATTGCTGGCACTTTCTTCCTAATTACTTTGTTTCTTCCAACCCTTTATTGGGTAATCCTTTTTTCTACCATTCTTGGTAGTTTTCTATCAAAAAAAAAAAAAAAAAGACTAGCTTAAATTTTTTTCTAGCTCTGTCAGCCAGTTTCCCTTTCCTTTTTGCTACTTTGGCTGAGAAACCTACTGGGTTTAAGAACTGCACTTCCTGTGGGCACAAGACCCCTAATTCTGATGTCCACAGGTGTTGTCTGGGTGCTACCCATTTAAACACTGAATGTATGATTTGTGCTGGTTTTAACTCTAGGGCCCTTAGCGACCAGCATAACAAACTGGTCCTAAAGGGTCTGTTGCCTTTCTTCTTCTCTTTCAGGGGCTCAGATCCCTGCAGAAACACTTAAGGCCTTTTCTGAAGGCAAAGGAATCCAGGAAGCGGTCTCCCACTCGCTCTCCAGAGTCAGCTTCAACTTTGAAGCCTTCTGTCAAAGCACAGAAAAAGTCAGATCTGGCACCATTGGATCCGAAACTTAAACAGTCAGATCTGACACCCTCGAATCCAACCCTTAGCAAGTCCAAGTCTCAGAGGATTTGGTCCCCCAGGTTCTGTCTGGACCCTGTCTCTCCTGAACTCCATTCTCCCTTACTACAAGAAACCCCAAGGAGAGAGCCATGGCCCCAGTGTACTACTTCCTCTATCAGATTGTCCAGGAACCTTTCTGAAGCCGAAGTTGATAGGAAAATTAGGAAGTTCCTCAGAGCTCAGATTCAGATAGGGGTTTTCCCAGCTTCATCTCCCATTTGATCCATGAGCCTCCCTTCTGTTTCCTACACTGTAACTGATCCTTCTCTGATCTGACTGGCAATTTCAGAGCCCTCGTATCTGACCTGAGAGTATCTGTGTCTGATCCAGAGATGGCTGGGTCTTTGACTCCAGCTGCGTCCGTGACTTGTCCGGCACTGAACCCCTTGGAATAGGATGAGTCTCGGAGCCGAAGCTTCGGTGCCGGCACGGGATGGGGGGGCTTGGTTTGACTCCACAGTTGTCAGAGCTGCCTCTGCCCCTTGGAGCTTTGATTTTGGACAGCTCGGGTCCAGTTCCCCTTCGAGGCAGGGATCCAGGTAGGACTGAGGCATGGTGGCATCTGGGGTTTTGTTGCCGGTGCTACGAGCTACAACTTCTCATGGTCCTTCTGCTTTTGAAGTGGTGGAGAGGGTCTTCTCTAATCTGAAAGACAGGACTACTGTTTCTTCTTTGGGTCCTACAGCCCTGCCACCATCAGGTCCGAGGTCTGATCCTCACAGACCTATCAAGCATCCAGACATTCCCTCTCAAAGACTTTCCCCTGTCTTTGGGCACCTGTTCAGACCATCCCAATGAGGAGATTCCCCACAAGACAATATGCAAGAGGAGGCACATAGACTCCCCTCAGGAGTTGCTCACAGAAGATGCTGACTTCAGTGAAAGGGAGGGACCCACAAGGTCTCCACCAGATGATGTCTCCTTCGGAAACATCTTAGAAATACTTGGGCAGAAAGGTGGATGGTCCTCTGATTCCACTTCCCAGGAGGAATCAGTGTTCCTTGAAGATTTTGGGTTTGGATCTGGCCTGTTTTCATCTTGGGTGACTCCCCCGACTGATGAGCTTATAGATCTAGTTTCTTGCTGGGCATGGAAGGAGCAGGATACTGTAGAACCCATCCTCTGCCATTCTGTTAAGTTCCTTGTCCCTCCTAAGGACAGGCCATACTTGGAGAAAGGGAGTTCCTGTTGATGCCATGGCTGTGCCAGCAGACACTAAGAAGGAACTGGCAGAGCAGAGATCGTCTGTCCATCCACTTAATAGAGAGTCCAGGGCATTGGACAGATTTGGGAAGTGCATTTATGCCTTAGCGACCTTCGCCTTACGGTCACTGAACTGTTTGGCACATTTCACCAGACTGAAAAGGGATTTGACTAAAGTGCTTTCCAAATCTTTTTCTGAGTCCATGTCTGTGGAGGACCACAAAAATCTTATTTCATGGCTGGCCACTCTTCTATCAATCTTTAATGCTTCCATGAGGTTAATTTCCCATACTGCTGAGGGTACCTCATGACCATAGCCATAAGGAGACATGCCTGGATGTTTTTGTGTGACTTAGCAGAGCCCTTCACGTCTTCATCAATGTTCTTTTTGATGGATTATCCTTGTTTGGCCCCACTGTTAAGGAAACACTTTCTCTGAGTGAGCAGAATGAAAAGACCTTGTCTGCCTTGGGGACCCATTTTTCTACTCCTCAGAGATCCTTCTCCAGGAATCAGCGAGGAGGAAGAAAAATACAGTTCTGTAAGTCCCGGGGTCCTTTCCAAAACTCACAAGGGGATAACTCCCTCAGAGGCACGGGGGGGGGTTCAAATGAAAGACACCGTCCTTGCAGCAGTAGAGGCCCGCAAAGTCAGGGTTTCAGATAAACCCTTTTCAGTGCTCCTGAAAGGTTGCCCAACTGCTCATCTCTAGAGCCATCCAGGGGCGCTTGTCTCTGCTCCCAGACGCCTAGGTATCACTCACACAGAAGATACTTGGGTACAGAAAATTATGTCCAAAGGTTTTTTCATACCATTTTCACAATTTCCCCCAAGCAAAAGGAAAAATCTGTCTGAAGTTCCACCCAGTCAGAGGGGGCAGCTGTAGCAATTTAAAAACTGCTAGACAAGAGTCATCCAGGAGGTCCCACCAGACCAGAAAGGATTCGGAACCTACTCAATTCTTTTTAGTAACACAAAAAACAGGGGACCTGAGACCAATTGTGGACCTCAACAAACTGAATTAGTGTGTAAAAGAACTCAAAGTTCTGAATGGTTATGGTTTTAGTCCATTCTGGAATTTCTGTGGAAAGACAATTGGATGTGCTCCATCAGTCTTCAGGATGTATACTGTCATGTCAGTGTGATCAGATGCTCTCAAAGATATCTGCACTTTCAGTTGGGGACCAGCCACTATCAGTTCAGAGCCCTGCCCTTTGGTCTCACCACAGGTCCCAGGGTGTTCACCAAATGTATGGCAGTGGTAGCAGCTCACTTCAGACGGCTAAGATTCAGGGTTTTTTTATACCTAGGAGATTAGCTCCTCACTGCCCCAATCAGGCATCTCCTTGAGAGATTCAGGGACAACTTGGTCCAGTTATGTCAATCCCCAGTCTTCTCAGTCAACCTTTGGAAGTCACATCTTTAACCCATTCAGAGAGTGGAGTTCACAGGTGCTCATTTGGACACATTTGGTCAGATAGCCTCCCTTCCACCGGACAGAGTATGGACCATCAGATGTCGAGGGGAACAAGTTGTCTCACACCCTTCCCCTCGAGTCAGACTGATTCTTCAGACTTTTGGGTTGATGGCATCAGCCATAACCTTGGTTCCTATGCCCCGCTTTTATATGGGCAGTCTTCAGTGGACTCTTGCTGTTCAGTGGTCAATTCTTCACCATCCCTTGTCTTCACCAGTCAAACTCACACAAGTATGCAGTTTGGAGGAGGAATGAGATTTAAGAGAAGGCAGTTACACTGAATAACTTATATAATGTTGTTTAGATTATCTGATATTTGACAATATATGTGATGTATAATGCTTGTAAATCTAAACGTGTTAATATGATTTGATTGCTTATTTATATAAATATAAGTTTGCTTTGTCACAAGTGATTCAATAAAGGTGTTAAAAAAAAAAAAACTCACACAAGTATGCAAAGACCACCTGCTTTGGTGGATTCAGTCGGACAAAGTTTCTGAAGGCCGCCCTCTTGTCTTTCCACCCCCAGTAGCCACTGTAACCATGGATGCCTCCCAATTGGGTGGCGCTGGGGGGGACATTTTTTGGGAAGGATGATCCAAGACACATGGTCCCCAGACGAGATCAATTTGCACATCAGTGTTCTAAAGATGAGAGCGGTCCTTCTAGAGTTGCAGGCCTTCCAGGACTCCCTTCCTGTTGGGACGATTGTAATTCAAGCCAACAACATGTCTGTGGTTTGGTACATCAGCAGATGGCAGGGGGCGATCTTATCCCCTTTGTTGAGAGGCATTGAGAGTGTGGTAGTGGGCAAGTTCCTCCAACTGCTTTCTTATGGTAAAACACATCTTGGGAGAGTCCAGCGTGCTAGCGGACAAACTCAGCAGATCCATTCTGTTGCCTCAGGAGTAAAAATCAGTGAGTTCAGCCTTGTTGCAATCTGTTTGCATCTTCCCACAAGTACAGCAGGTTCTTTGCCCTGATCTCCCCGTTGGGGAAGTCACTGAGAGATGCTGTTGTCCACTTTGGCCCTTCAATCTCCTTTACGCTCCCCTGATACCTCTGATTCCCAAATTCTTCCAGAAGACACTTCTGTTGAAGTGCACGGTTATCCTCCATGTCCCTTTTTGGCCTCATCAAGTTTGGCTCCCTTTCCTTTGGGCTCACCTTCTATATCCACCAAGGATACTGGAACTCAGTCCAAACCTTCTTTCTCATCCCACAGGGATGGATTGCCCAGCCATTACAGGCCTCAAGTTGACCACATGGTTTCTCCAGTTCCAGTGATGGTTAGTCAACCCATGATTTCCTCCCCAGTCTGACAGATACTGCTGTCATCCCAGAAGGCCTCTGTTAGGAAAATCTACTAGAGTAAATAGAAAGGATTCTCTTTTTGGGCTCTGCAAAGGGAATTAGACCCCTTCACTCCCATATTTTGGCTGTCCTGAAGTTTTTAGCATCTGTTTTTCAAGAAATGGCTAGATGGTCTTCGTGTTTCACTGTTACAGTCCTCACATATGGGTTATCTGGCTCCAGGTAGCCCTCAGTCAGCCTGAATACCAGAGTCCTTGGTATATGACATCGGCTGCCGTCGGTTGTAAAACTGATGTCAGAACATCAGGTATAAAGGGAGGCAGCCAATGCCATTTCCTCAGTCTTTCTTGCCGCGGAGCCCGAAGCAATGCAATTCACACTAGTGCTGGTCAGCCGTTTACCTTCTTTTTGCTTTCTGACTACCGAGTTGAAGATGCCTTCAGATAAGTACCCCGTTGGGGATCCTCTTTTCTTGCTTTAACGAATGTCAGATAAAGTTAATAACTGTCTTGCCTGAGGAAAACAGATTCCGCACCGTGATTTACATTCCTATTGTAAAACTTGTTTGGGCCTTGAGCACGACGTCCCTAACTGCGATCTCTGTGCTTCCTTTAACCCGCATACCATACGCCGTAGAGCTACAATTTTGTATAAGCATTTTGGAGTCTGGCCTAAGTTCGTCGGTATGGTGTCTTCTGGTCTCCTGACTTCGGATATATCTAGGAAACGCAAAGACAAGGACCGTGACAGGCCTAGGGTTAAATCTGCTGACGACGCACCGATGAAATTGGTAGTCAGCACAGCGGTAGTCAGTGAGGCGCTTTCGCAGCCCCTGCAGTCTGCAGATTTTCAGCCGCAGGCCTCTGCTGAGACCTTTACAGAGTCCGCCATGCCACAGGCTGCTATTTCATCTTAAGACCCTCCTCTGTCGCCGCCTCAGATGGGTCTGGAGCCACTTTCCAGGCACCGGCTTCTGACGCCTCCTCTTTTCGACATGAGAACAGAACCAGACTGACTACCTTAATTCAGACGTCTGCAGTTGCTAGGTCTCCCGAGTCCCTCTGGATTGCTAGTAAACCTTCCAGCCACAAACCTTCTCACAAGCAGGCATTGGCCTCCCCTCCTGTGCCTCAGTCCCAGTTGGTAAAGATGGCTGGTGTTGATCTTTCCCTGATTAGGGGCTCTCATCCCCCCCTTCCAAGAGGGCTAGGGAATTATCTCCTGATGTTTTGTCTGTCTCAGATTCTGAGATTTCCAGTATTTCTGCTGGTGAAGAAGGAAATTCTCAACTTTTTTCTGGCTTTGAGGATTCTGATGCTGAGGACTCTATCCCTTCTGCCTCCCCTCCAGAAGATTTTTCCTTTGGGGATACTTTGAATACTCTTAGAGAGCACTTTAAATGAGAATGTCAGGATTTTCCTCAATCAGGGAATTTTTGGATTTACCACAGCATAAGCCTCTGGTTATACCTCCTGTTTTGGAAGTGGTGGATGATGTTTTCATGGAAAATTCTTTAACTCCTAATTCTGTTCCTCCTGCCCCCAGAAAACCTGATAGGTATTACAGGGTTCCTGATTCTCATAAATTCCTTTTTAAAAACCCTACTGCTGATCCTGAGATTATTTTCAAGGCCCCAAGGGTGTTAAGGCTACTATTGCTAAAAACCCTGTGCCTTATGATAAGGAGTCTAGGGCCTTGGACAGGTGGGGTAAAAAAGTCTATACCTCTGCAACTCTTGCCATTGGATCCGTGAATTGTCTTTTTCACATGATTAAGTGTCAGCAGCATACTTTGGAGGCTATTAAGGCTAAACTTGGGGATATTCCTTCCATGTCGGAGAACAAAGATTTACAAGACTTACTGAATTCTGCCACTTTAGTTAATAAGCATTCACTTCATTGTGGTTTTGACACTTTGGAGGCTTCCTGCAGAGCAGCAGCCACTGGTTCCGTTAATAGAAGGCATGCTTGGCTCAGGGAGAAGCCTCTTTCTGAACCTGTTAAATCTAAATTGCTGGATGTTCATTTGCACAAAGACAATCTTTTTGGTAATAAGGCTGAGGAGGTACTGAAGAAGTTGGAGGATAAGGCGAAATCTATGCAAGCTGTAAAAGATTTCCTTCAGGTTCAATCTCCTCTGTTTAGTAGGCATTATCCTTCCAAAAATTGGTCTTTCCCTGATCCTGGCAAGCAGGGTCGCTCTAGGCCTAGGGATTTCAGATCTTCCAGAGGGCAGGCTTCTGCCCCTCAAAGGGCTAAACAATGGCATTCGTCTTCTGCTAAATCGGGGAGTTCTAAGCCAGTTTCCCAAAGCAAACATTCTCAATGACTCCGGCCTTCTTGTGCCTACCTCTGCGGGCCCTGGTTTCCTTTGGGGGGAAGGTTAGCCAGGTTTGCAGAGGTATGGTCTACCATCACAGACGATAAATAAACCAAGGTTACAAGTTTTATTTTCACACCTTCCCTGTTCTGCAAGGGTACCCAGACATACCCAGAACTCTCAGGGCAGAGGTAGAAATTCAAATTTCTTCTCTACTGGCCATGGGGGCTATAGAGCCAGTTCCTGCAAATCAGGCAGGCGTAGGTTTTTATTCAAGACTTTTTCTGGTAGTCAAGAAAGGGGGCACCTGGCGCCCTATTCTGGATCTGTCTATTCTAAACACTTTTCTGGTGATTCCCAAATTTAAGATGCTCACCCTTCAACAGTTACTACCAATGCTGGGCAAGGATTCATGGCTGGTAACTTTGGATCTCAAGGAGGCTTATCTGCACATCCCAATAAGGGAAGGTTGCAGACAGTTCCTTCGCTTCAGGGCTGGGGAGCAACACTTTCAATTCTCTGCACTGCCCTTTGGCCTATCTACTGCTCCCAGAGTTTTTACGAAATGCCTGTCTCCATCCATTGCTGTTTGTAGGCAGAGAAACATTCAGATTTATCCTTACCTGGACGACTGTCTCATTTAAGCAAACTCCCCAGAACAACTAGAAAAGGATTTGAATTTCGTGAAGAACATTCTCACCTCTTTGGTTACACTCTCAACCAAAAGAAGTCAAAATTGGTTCCTACAAGGGAGATTGTTTTCCTGGGAGCGAGTCTGAATACAGCCACCTAGATGGTATTCCTCCCTCAACAGAAGCAAGAAGATCATTTGGATTACTTGAACTTGGCAAACATGACCCAGTTCTTTGCAAGGCAATTCCTGCAAGCACTGGGGTTCATGGCTTCATGTATTTTGATGATCCCATATGCAAGGCTGCATATGAGAGAACTTCAGTCGTACCTCAATCTTTGGTGTCAACACACACAGGACTTGGACTTGATTCTTCCCCTAATTCCCTGTCTACAAATGGAGTTCCTCTGGTGGGCAAAAACTTGTTCTCAGAAGAAGGGTCTGTCTTTCCACCAACCATCTGCCAGCCCGACTCTCACCACAGACACCTCAGATGTTGCATGGGGGGATCATCTGGAAGGCAGGGGCATACAGGGGACTTGGAGCTCCCAGCAGATTAATCTGCACATAAACTTAAAAGAATTGATGGCAATGCAGCAGGCCTTGCTGGCTTTCAAGGACCTACTCTGCCCTGGAACTCTCCTGATCAGGACAGACAATATCACAGGCATGTGGTACATCAGCAAGCAGGGGGGACTCACTCTTACCCTTTGTGCAGACAAAGCATGAGACTGTGGTCCATAGCAGCATCCATGGGCTTACATCTAATAGCCCAGTATCTTCCAGGGAGGCTAAACTCCTTCGCTGACCATTTGAGCAGACATGTTCTGGATCCTCACGAGTGGCAACTGAACAAGGTCATTTTCAGTCGCATAACTCAGCATTGGGGCACCCCACAAGTGATTCTTTTCTCCTCTCAAACCAATCATCTCCTTCCAACCTTCTGCACCAGGGAGTTTCACAACAAAGCTTGGAGGGTGGATGCGTTGTCCTTCCCATGGACACATCTCTCAGTCTATGCATTCCCTCCTCTGCCTCTTCTTCCCAGAGTGCTGCTAAAGATAAGGGACGAAAAACCAAAGGCTATTCTGATAGCTCCAGATTGGGCCAGGCAGCATTGGTATCCCCTTCGCAGCCTTTCCCAGGCTCAGCCTTGGCATCTTGGTACCAGATCTGTTGGTTCAGGAAGGGGAAAAGTTCCTTCATCCTCATCTTCAAACTCTGCATTTAACTGCCTGGCTAATACTTTAAATCTTTCCCAACAGGTGGTTGAAGTTCTTCATGAGGCCAGGAGGCCTAGCACCAGAAAATCCTATGCAGATAAATGGAAGAGATTTTGCTCTTGGATGCTGGCTAAAGGAGAAGACTCTTCTCATCCTTCTCTTTCCCTCATTCTTGATTACCTAGCAGGATTGTTTAATGGTGGACTTTCCTTTTTCTTCAATCAAAATTCATGTTTCAGCAATTTCGGCTCATTGTTCTTTTGAGCAACCCATTTTTTCTCGCCCCTTGATGAAGCAGTTCCTGAGGGGAGCTAGCAATCTTAGACTTCCTACTCCTGCTTGGGATCATAATTTTGTCCTGGAAAAACTTCCTTTGCCTCCCTTTGAACCAGCTGCCTCTGCAGATTTGAAGCTTTTATCCTGGAAGACTACTTTTCTTTTGGCTATTACTTCAGCCAGGAGGGTATCGGAGCTGCAAGCCTTAATGGCAGTGGAACCTTTCATTATTTTTCATTCAGATCGAGTTTCTCTGAGAACTAATCTCTCATTGCTAAGGTAGTTTCCAGTTTAACCCTTAACCAGTCTATTCACCTGCCTACTTTCTTCAACAATCCACCGAATAAAGGGGAAAGGATTCTGCACTCTCTTGATGTGCATAGACAGCTGAGATTTTACTTAGACAGGATTAAATCCTTTCGAAAATCTGAACAGTTGGTGGTTAGTTTTGCTCCTGGGGCTCAGGGTATAGCTATTTCAAAACAAACCATCTCCAAATGGATTGCTCATCATATTCACTTTTGTTACCTGCAGCATGGGAAGGTTTCCCCTCTCAGGGTATTAGGACCCATTCTACTAGAGCAGCCTCTACCTCTGCAGCTTTTCTGAGAGGTGTGCTTACTAAGGACATTCTAGAAGAAGCTACTTGGTCTTCTGTCCATACTTTCACAAAGCATTACAATCTACCTTTGTTTTCTAAATCCAGGGTTGGTTTTGCCTCTGCAGTTTTGCAGGGCCTCCTTACCAACCCTTAATCTGTGATCCTTCCTCCCCCCTTTGTCGTTTTCCTGGGCTTTGGGAATCAACCCATATGTGAGGACTGCAACAGTCAAACACGAAGAACATAGTACAGTTGTGTATTCATCATAAATGTAGATGTTCAAGTGTATTCACTGTTGCAGTCCTGGTTTCCCACCCTCCATTCTCCCTTTTTTCCTAAGGCACAGACTACATATTTTTATTTTTTGTATGACGTTTCCAGGGTGCTACCTTCCTGGGTTAGCCTTCTTTGGGGGGCTCCTGACAGTTAAGGCAAGAAAAACTGAGGAAATGGCGTCGGCTGCCACCCTTTATACCTGACGTTCTGACATCAGTTTTACAACCGACGGCAGCCAACGTCATATACCAAGGACTCTGGTATTCGGGCCGACTGAGGGCTACCGGGAGCCAGATAGCCCATATGTGAGGACTGCAACAGTGAATACACTCGAACATCTACATTTATGGTAAGTGTACACAAATGTACTTTTCTGTACTATCAAAGTACAATTGGCAACAATATCTAATTTTCTTTCAGGTGAAAATACTTCCTCATTAGCTTCATCAAAATTGTGCAAGGCTTTCCTTAAAGGTACCTTGTGGTTTATTTAGGCTGCCAGTGATGGACCCTGCCCCACCCTAGGATTTAACAGTTGTGATGCAGGGTTTGACTTTTTAACCATCGGGTAGTGCTGACTTAAAATTTTTATCTTGGAAAACTGCTTTTCTAGTGGCTGTTGTATATGTGAAATGAGTATCCGAGCTCTAGGCTCTCTTCCAAATCCCCATATTTGATCTTCCACGAAGGCAGAATTACCTTATGGGAGCAATCCATCCGTCTTGCCTTAAGTAGCCTCGGAACCGAATATTAGCCAAGCCATTAACTGGCCTATTTTTTTCCCCAGCTTCGATAATAATGCTTCATCTCTTGTATGTATATATGTATGTATATAGACAGCTCTGCTTTTATTTCCATATAACAATAGATTTCAGAAAGACTGATAGTTTGTCTCATTCTCCCCCAACAAATTAGGTAAACCAGTTTCTAAAGTTACATTAGACAGATGAACGACAGACTGCATATCTTTTGTTTACAGTCAGTGAAGTTTGTCCTTACCAAGACCTCCTAAAGCACACTCCACCAGATCCATGCATCATCCATTTTCTGGTTTAGGACTTCTATTTCTGTGACATTTGTGCCACAGCTACTTGGTCTAATTCTCATACATTTATTGATCATTACAAATTGAATTTGACTTCCAGAAGCAGGGCTGCCTTTGGTTCTGCAGTACTCCGGAATATCCTTCCATGAGGAACACCCAAGGTTCACGTAGCTAGGGACTCTGTCCCATCAGTTCAGGAATGAATGAAAATGGCAACATCAGATATTAAACTTATGTGCTCACCATAAAACTGTGCATCTGTGTTGTCCATTTTCATTCTTTTTCAACTTTCCACCCTCCTTCCCTTTAATTCCTGGAGTGACCTTAGGGTTGTTGTGGAACCTCTGTTCCAGGTTTGAGCCCCAGTCCTTTCTACTAGCCTTCCCTTTTCTCTTAGCCTGAGGTTAGTTCTTTTATTGGGCAGCAAACTTGTTCTGGGGTATTGCAGGGTGACTGTGGCTTTATGGGTAAAGGGAGGAGCTCGAGAGTTGGATCTAAATCTAGTAAATGCGGCTGAGCTGGATCTGATCTAAGATCCGAGACCCATCAGCTGAGAGAATGAAAAGCGGCAACACAGATGCATAGCTGTGGTGAGTACGTAACTTAAATTGTTCCATAGTTGAAGTCCATTCCTTTGTGCAGACAGTTGTCATTACAAGTCAGCATGTATTCATACATTGTATCTTGTTACAGGACAGTAATGTGATTTCTGTTTCTTTTGTAATGATTATTAAGTCTGACAGTTGCATAGTATTAGTGAACAAAGCAGTATAATGGGCTGTCCAAAAGGGTTACAGGACAGAGTAGCCAGCTGCCTGCCTTCTCTGCTGACACTGTTCTGTAGGGCACACAGTTTTTTATTTATTTAACCTTTGTTGACTGGGTTAGTTCAATTAGGCTAGTAGCCTGTCTTCAGGGGAGACCTGATTTAGTATTTATATTACCAGGTGAAATTTTGGCTAGAGCATCATAGAACTTTCCCTACTCTTTTTGATGAGTGCCGTGGGATCTTTTACATCCACTTGAGCTACAACCAACTCAGGCAGATTGGGCCTTGGTTTAAGGATGGCACATATCTGTTATGGAAATGGAACCCGCAGCCTTCTGAACCAAAGGCGAATGTGCTACCTGTTGTGTCGCTGACTCAGAAAACTGTTTGACACCCTGTGCAGTGACATTTCAGAATGTAGGTGCTACTATGTAAACTCTCATTTATACTGAGACCCCAAACAGCAGGCAGCTTACTCATTATCTCTGGGAATATTGCTTAGAGAAGTAATGTATATTTTTTTCTTTTTTGTAAAACAGAGCTATGAAACGACCCCGTTGTGGAGTACCTGACAAATTTGGAACAGAAGTCAAAGCCAATGTACGCCGAAGGCGATATGCTATCCAGGGCCTGAAATGGAATCAACAGGATATTACATTTTGGTATGAATATTGAAAAATCAACCAGCAGTCCATTCCTTTTTCCATTTGTAGTGTCCTGCTTAATGAATTCATATGTAACATTTCTCAGAATAGAGTGATGTATTTAAGAGAATCCTTTCTTTAGTTGAACATTGGGGATATTGACCATTTGTAATGCAGGCACATGCAGTCAAATCTTCATATGATCGCAGAATGTCGGCAGTACTCAGTGGGTGGTCGTGGTACAGTGGGGATTAGGAATTTGTCCTTTCCCCGCTGTGCTGCGATCTCAGAGTTGGTATTTATGAGTTGCAGGGGATACAGGGGTGCTTGCCCCCCTTGGAGAAAAAGTGCTTTGTTTTCATTATTTTGACTTTTGATTTTTTAGATTTATGAATTTAAGTTTGATTTTTGTTATTTTTCGACTATATGTAGCACAGTTATGTAAAACAAGTGTGTTTTTTTCTGCCTACAATATTCTGTATAGAACGGAAGTAAAAGATAGCACTCATGGGTTTTCATTGTTTTCACTTAGGTTTGCATTATTTTGCACAAAATAGATAACATATAATACATACACTTCAGTTGGTATATATGCATTTTGTTTATTCATTTGTCACAGTGGAAACCCTTTTTCTATTGTCTTTTTTTAGGTTCTTTCCCTACTACCATCATTTTTCTCTGTGACTGCCTGGCTTTTTTTCTTCCTGTAATCTGCCTGCTCATAATGTAGTGGGAGTGAGAGCCAGATGATGGTGGACCATTATTTGGATAAATAGGATATTTTATTCCACCCTTCTTTCCGTTAGTGACTGTTGGTGCTCTCCTGAAATTGTGCCTACACTCCTGGGGCACTTCTATGCATTTGTACTGCTGCATACATTAGACCCTAGATACAAACTGCTGTCCTGCTTCATAAGCATATGTATTTGTCCATGTACATTCCCTGCTACTACATCACCTAGTTTCTATTGGATACCCCTTTTCCAGTAGCAAATACCTCCTACAACCCCCACCCCAGCCCGAATGGTCAAGCTATTACCATCTGGTCACTCCAGTCCTTCTCTAACTGGCTACATTAGCATCCAAGTCATAGTTTGGATTGTAATTAGGAGTCCCTAAGTATGTCCAAACAGTCTCAAGATTTTTCCAGAACAAACTTTATGGCCATTTCTTTATAATTTTATCATAATAATGTTCAGAATTTCAAGGTCTAGCTTTAGTGGTTGTGTTGGTTGTTGAGAGTTTCATCTGAGTAATTTATTGGTGATTGGTGACTTTATTTTTGTGCTTCAAGGAATTCTTTAAATTGTGTTGGATGCTGAGTTGGACTTTCAGCAAACTGCTTTTTATACTGTATTGCCACAATTGGCTTTTTTGGTGACCCAGTGTGTTTTTCAAATTTTGGGCCTTTGCGGATGGTCAGGGTTGTTCACTCTGGATTTGGCAAGCTTTTTTAAACCAGTCCCTTCCTTGTCCAGCTTAATGTTAAAGTACAGCTTATGCCACAGCAGTTTTACATAATTTGTTCTTCGTGTTTCACTGCTACAGTCATCACACTTGGGTTATCCTGCCAGGGGTAGCCCACAGTCGGCCCGAATACCAGAGGCTTAGCATTTCTGCATCGGTTGCTGTCGCTCCAGGACTGACGTCAGGTCGTCAGTGTTATAAAATCAGGCAGCTGACGCCATTACATCATCTTTCTTGCTGAGGAGCTCGAAGCAGAAGCAGTTCGCACGAGTGCCGGTCAACCGCTACCTGAGTTTTCGTTTACGAATTGAAGTTGAAGTCTTCTAAAGCTAAGTACCCCGTTGGGGATCCTATTTTCTTGCTCTAACCGATGTCAGAAAAAGTTAATAATTGTCTTGCCTGTGGAAACCAAATACCACACCGAGACTTCCATTCTTACTGCGTCACCTGTTTAGGCCCACACCATGAAGTCCCTCGCTGTCGTTTTTGTGCTTTGTTCAATACCACAACTATTTGTCTTCGGGCCCTTATTGTAGCTAAATATTTTCACTCTCAGTCCTCGTATACGGATATGGCTTCGGTAAGCCATCCGACTACTGACCTTCTGAAAAAACATAAGGATAAAGACAGAAACAGACCGCACAGGTCCAAAACTGCTGACGACGCTTCCGTTAAGCTAGTCGTCAGTTCTCCGGTCCTCTGTGAGAAGCTTTTGCAGCCCCTGATGTCCGCTTCTGTGTATTCGCAGGCTGCTACCGAGACCCTGTCGGAGTCCAGTATGCAGCGAGACTCTTCTTCGACTAAGGATCCTGCGGCTGTCTCTAACTTGGATGGGTCCAGAGCCGTTGAGCAGGCACCGGCTTCCGAGGAAGTACTTCGCACTACCGATACGCAACACAGATCAACGACTTATTTCGCGTCTTAAGTTCTTTCTAAAACTACTGAGTTTCTAAGGCCCAGGGTATGAACCACACACAAAAAACGACCACCCAAGCTTAGGCACCTGCTTCTTTGCCTCAGTCTCAAATGCTTAAAATGGCAGAAGACCTATTATGCTTATTAGGGGAAGCCAGGCTACCCCGTCCAAATGAAAAAGACTTGTCCCCAGTAGTTTTATCTGAACAGGAGTCCAATGACTCTGATGGATCTGAATATGAAGATATTTAACCCCTCTCTGCTTATGAGGATTCTGATGCAATGGAATCCATCCCTTCAGCCTCTCCACCTGAGGATTTTTCATTTGGGGAAACTCTTCATACTTTAAGGGAGAATTTCCAATGGGAATGTCAGGACTATCCTCAGTCAAAAAAGAGACTCAAAGAATTCTTAGATATACCACAGGGTAATTGTGAGGTGATGTTCAGGGAAGAGTTAAGACAGGCACTGGGTGGCAGTAAAGAGTTACCGAATAGCTGGGTAACTACAGTAGAGCTAGTAAGAGAGATGGCTAGAAAGGTGCTTGGTGTGACATCTGGAAAGAGGAAGGAGGACAAGGAGACCTGGTGGTGGAATGAAGAAGTATAGGAGAGTATACAGAGAAAGAGGTTGGCGAAGAAGAAGTGGGATTGTCAAAGAGATGAAGAAAGTAGACAAGAGTATAAGGAGATGAGGTGCATGGCAAAGAGAGAGGTGGTGAAGGCTAAGGATAAGGCGTATGAAGAGTTGTATAAAAGGTTGGACACTAAGGAGGGAGAAAAGGACCTGTACCGATTGGCTAGACAGAGGGACCGAGCTAGTAAAGATGTGCAGCAGAGGGACCGAGCTAGTAAAGATGTGCAGCAGGTAAGGGTGATAAAGGATAATGAGGGAAACGTACTCACAAGCGAGGAGTGTGTGTTGAGCAGATGGAAAGAGTACTTTGAAGGGTTGACGAATGAAGAGAATGAGAGGGAGAGAAGGTTGGATGATGGGCAGATAGTAAATCATGAAGTGCAATGGATTAGCAAGGAGAAAGTAAGGATAGCTATGAAGAGGATGAAGAGTGGAAAGGCTGTTGGTCCAGATGACATACCTGTGGAAGCATGGAGGTGTTTAGGTGAAATGGCAGTGGAGTTTTTAACTAGATTGTTTAATGAAATCTTGGAAAGTGAGAGGATGCCTGAGGAATGGAGAAAAAGTGTTTTGGTACCGATTTTTAAGAATAAGGGTGATGTGCAGAGCTGTAGTAACTACAGAGGGATTAAACTGATCAGTCACAGCATAAAGTTATGGGAAAGAGTAGTGGAAGCTAGGTTAAGAAGGGAGGTGGTGATTAGTCATCAGCAGTATGGTTTCATGCCAGGAAAGAGCACTACAGATGCGATGTTTGCACTGAGAGTGTTGATGGAAAAGTACAGAGAAGGTCAGAAGGAGTTGCATTGTGTCTTTGTGGATTTAGAGAAAGCATATATGACAGGGTGCCTAGAGAGGAGTTGTGGTATTGTATGAGGAAGTCGGGAGTATCAGAGAAGTATGTAAGAGTGGTACATGATGTGTACGAGGGTAGTGTGACAGTGGTGAGGTCTGCGGTGGGAGTGACGGATGCGTGTAAGGTGGAGGTGGGATTACATCAAGGATCAGCTCTGAGCCCTTTCTTATTTGCAATGGTGATGGACAGGTTGACAGACGAGATCAGACAGGAGTCCCCGTGGACTATGATGTTTGCAGATGACATTGTGATCTGTAGTGAGAGTAGGGAACAGGTGGAGGAGACCCTGGAGAGGTGGAGATATGCTCTAGAGAGAAGAGGAATGAAGGTCAGCAGGATTAAGACAGAATATATGTGTGTGAATAAGAGGGAGGATAGAGGAATGGTGAGGATGCAGGGAGTAGTGGTGGCGAAGGTGAATGTGTTTAAGTACTTGGGATCAGCAGTTCAGAGTAATGGTGAGTGTGGAAGAGAGGTGAAGAAGAGAGTACAGGCAGGATGGAGTGGGTGGAGAAGAGTGTCAGGAGTGATTTGTGACAAGATGAGTACCAGTAAGAGTGAAAGGGAAGGTCTACAAGAGGGTAGTGCGACCAGCTATGTTATATGGGTTGGAGACAGTGGCACTGACAAAAAGGCAGTAGTCAGAGCTTGACGTGGTAGAGTTGAAGATGTTAAGGTTTGCACTGGGTGTGACGAGGATGGACCGGATTAGGAATAAGTATATTAGAGGGTCAGCCCAGGTTGAAAGGTTTGGAGACAAAGCCAGAGAGGCAAGATTACGTTGGTTTGGACATGTGCTGAGGAGGGATGCAGAGTATATTGGGAAAAAGATGCTAAGGATGAAGCTGCCAGGTAACAGGAAAAGAGGAAGGCCTAAGATAAGGTTTATGGATGTGGTAAGAGAGGACATGCAGGTGGTTGGTGTGACAGAGCAAGATGCAGAGGACAGGAAGAAATGGAAACAGTTGATCTGCTGTGGCGACCCCTAACGGGAGCAGCCGTAAGAAAAAGAAGAAGAAGACCACAGCACAGACCTTTGGCCATTCCTCCTGTCCTGGATGTTGTGGATGATGTTTTTATGGAATCCAGTTTGACTCCTGACACCCTTCCTCCTGCTCCCAGAAAACCTGACAGATGTTAGAGTCACTGACTCTCTCAAATTTCTTTTCAAAAATCCTACTGCTGACCCTGAGGTCATCTCTCAAGGACTTAAAGGAATTAAAGCTACTTCAGCTAAGAATCCCACCCCCTAAGATAGGGATTCCCGAGCTTTAGACAGATGGGGTAAAAAAGTATACATCTCTGCTACTCTTGCTATTAGAGCATTAAATTCAGTTCTACATGCTGAAATAGCAGCAACATACCATGGAACTCCTCAAACAAAAAATATCTTACCTTCCTGCTTGTGCAGAAAATAAAGAATTACAAGAGTTAATGCATTCTGCAAGTCAAGTAACTAAGCGCACCTTGCAATGTGGTTTTGACGCCCTAGAAGCATCTTGCAGGGCAGCAGTCACTGGTTCTGTCCTTAGAAGGTATGCTTGGTTTAAGGAACAGACCTTGCCAGACCATGTCAAATCCAAGTTATTGGACGCACCCTTGAACAAAGACAACTTATTTGGCACCAAGGCAGAAGAGGTCTTAAAAAAGATGGAAGAAAAAGCTAAATCTATGCAGGCAGTTAGCCGTCTTACAGGTTCAGCTTCCGAGGTTCAGTAGGCATTGCCCCTCCAAACACTGGTCCTTTCTTACCCCCTCCAGGCCAGCTCAGCCCAGACCCAGGGGAAGCAGACCCCCCCAGACAGCAGCCCCAGGCAATGCAGAGATCTAAGCAATGGAGTTCCTCCTCTTCAAAACCAGGGAGTGCAAAGTGACCCTCTTATGGTAAGAACTTACAATGACTTTATACTTCCACCCCTTACCTCTGCCCACCTGCTTGTGCCCCTAGGAGGAAAACTCTCCTTCCACGCAAGCAACTGGGCCACTTACCAACGACTGATGGGTCCTCAGCATAGTGCCCCAGGGATATAAATTTTATTTCCACACTCCGCCAACCCCAAAAGGGTTCCCAGATCTTCACCCAAACCAGTGGGCAGAGGCCAAAAAGCAAGTCCTTTCCCTGCTCTCCATGAGGGCAATACAGCATGCTTCTGCAGAACAGATAGGACAAGTTTTCTACTCCAGACTCTTCCTGGTACCCAGAAAAGAGGGCACCTGGCACCCCATCCTTGAGCTATCCATTCTAAACACCTTTCTGGTGATACCAAAATTCAGAATGCTCACCCTCCAGCAGCTTCTACCACTGCTTTCCAAGGATGCTTGGTTAGCCACCTTAGACCTAAAAGAGGCGTATATACACATCACAATCTGGGAATCATGCAGAAATATCTACGTTTCAGAGCAGGATCTATGCAGTTTCAGTTCTCTGCACTTCCCTTTGGCTTATCCACTGCTGCCAGAGTTTTCACAAAATGCTTGGCTCCCACCATTGCTTTTTGCAGACAAAGAAATATTCAAATTTACCCTTACTTGGATGACTGCCTGATTCATGCAGACAGTCAGGAAAAGCTGTTAAAGCACCCGAGTTTTGTAAAGTACCTACTGACCTTCCTGGGGTATACTATCAACGAAAAGAAATCAAAACTAGTCCCCACACAAAAAAATGTATTCCTGGGAGCAAGCTGGGACACAGCATCCCAGATGACATTCCTTACTCCAGAAAAACAAGTCTACCTGACAGGCTACTTCTCTCAACTAGCCACCAGAACCCAGTTATCCGCAAGGAAAATCCTGCAAGCTCTAGGATTCGTGGCCTCCTGCATCCTACTCATTCCATATGCCAGACTGCATATGAGGAAACTACAATGGTACCTATAAAGCCTTTGGTGTCAACACTCTCAAGACGTGGAAACTCTCATACCAATGATACCTTGTGTAAGGAAAGATTTTCTTTGGTGGACAGCAGCTTGTAACCACACCAAAGGACTTCTCTTTTCACAACCCCACGCCGCCCACACCCTCGCCACAGAAGCATCAGACTATGCCTGGGGTGCACACCTGGACGGCAGGTGCATTCAGGGCCACTGGAGCCCAAATCAAATACATCCGCACATCAACCAAAAAGAGATGCTAGCTGTTCAGCACGCCCTGATAGCCTTCAGACCCCTACTCTCCCCGGGGCCTCTACTGATCAAAACAGACAACACCACAGTGATGTGCTATATTAACAAGCAGGGAGGGACTCACTGTTATCCTTTCTGCAGGCTCGCCATGACCCTTTGGCACACGGCCTCAGCCATGCAACTACACCTGCTAGCACAATTCCTGCCAGGCTCTCTAAACTCTATGGCGGACAACTTAAGCAGAAACCTGCTCGACCCACACGAGTGGCAGTTAGACCACAGAAACTTCATCTTTGTAACCCAGAAATGTGGCACCCCGAAGGTCGACCTCTTTGCCTCCCACTCCAATCATCAGCTCAGAAAATTCTGCACCAGGGAACCTCACAGCAAGGCCTGGAAAGTGTATGTTCTATCCTTCCAGTGGGTAAACCTCTCGGTCTATGCATTTCTCCCTCTACCACTCGTATCAAGGGTACTGCTCAAAATAAGGGAGGAAAAACCAAGGGCAATCCTGATTGCTCCAGATTGGCCACGCCAGCACTGGTTCCCACTGCTGCGCAGCTTGTCACCCCTGACACCATGGCACCTACCTCAGATCCCAATACTCCTGACCAGGGGAATGGAGAATTCATGCATCCCCAATTGCAGACCCTCCAGCTGACAGCCTAGCTTATTCCCTGACCACTCCTCAAGCTGCCAGCATAAGCAAACAAGTCCTAGATGTTATATGTGAGGCCAGACACCCCAGCACTAGAAAATCCTATGCTGACAAGTGGAAAAGGTTTTGCATTTGGATCCAGGCTAAGGGAGCCGGAACGCCACAGCCCTCCCTACCTCTTTTCCTGGATTACCTGGCAGACCTACTACACAGGGGTCTATCCTTTTTCTTCTATTAAAATGCATGCCTCTGCCATCTCTGCTCATTACAGCACAGAGCCACCTCTATTCTTACACCCCCTCATCAAACAGTTCCTAAGAGGGGCTAACAACTTAAGGCCACCCAGAAGAGCTCCTACCCCAGCTTTGGACCTTAACATTGTGTTGGAAAAGCTCACCCTACCTGCCTTAAACCTGCAGCTTCAGCAGAGTTAAAATTTCTCTCTTGGAAGACAGCCTTGCTTCTGGCCATCACTCTCAGCCAATCCATACATTTGCCCACCTTTTTTCCTTAACCACAAAACAAGGGGGAAAGGATTCTGCACACTCTAGATGTGCACAGAGAGCTCAGATTCTATCTGGACAGGACTAAATCCTTTAGAAAAACTGATCAATTGCTAGTCAGCTTCGCAGCAGGGGCAGAGGGCAAGGCCATATACAAACAAACAATCTCCAAATGGATAGCACAATGCATTCATTTCTGCTACAAACAGCATGGGAAAATGCCCCCAAAGGTGGTCAGGGCACATTCCACCAGGGCAACCTCCACCTCTGCAGTTTTTCTCAGAGGGATCCCTACCAGGGACATCCTGGAGGCTGCAACATGGACATCTTTTCATACCTTTACCAAGCATTACAACCTGCCTATCTTCTCCAAATCCAGGGCAGGCTTTGCCACCGCAGTCTTGCAGGGCATCCTAGCCAGCCCAGTCTTCTTGACTGCCTCCACCGTTTTTCTTCAGCTTTCAGAATGAACCCAAATGTGATGACTGCAACAGTGAAACACGAAGAACATAGTACAGTTATGTACACTTACCATAAAAGTAGATGTTCGAGTGTATTCACTGTTGCAGTCCTGGTTTCCTTCCCTCCATCCTCCTTGTCTCTCTCTCTCTGTCTCTTCCTCCCTCCTTACAGGGAATGTTTGTTATTTACTTTCTACTGGTGGTGTTCTTCCACCATAACCTAGCTCCCTATTTGGGGGGGCTCTTGACAAGGCAAGAAAAACTGATGTAATGGCGTTTAGCTGCCTGATTTTATACTATTGACTACCTGACGTCAGTCCTGGAGCGACAGCAACTGGCGCAGAAATACTAAGCCTCTGGTATTCGGGCTAACTGAGGGCTACCCCTGGCAGGATAACCCAAATGTGATGACTGCAACAGTGAATACACTCGAACATCTACATTTATGGTAAGTGTACACAACTATACTTTTCTCAGATCCCCAGTGGCCATCCTATTTTCTTTTTCTTTTATTTATTCCCACTGGATACTATAACTTTAACGCACTTTGACTTGGCTTGGTACTAAGGAATGCATGCTTATAGTTGCATTTTTGTTTTAGTTTCCCCTTTAACCCACAACAAGATCATTCACTTGCATTACCTTCTTTACATTTGCTTGTGTGACATTCTGATGTCCAAATTTTCACCAGTAATAGTCTGGAGTAACTCATTCTCTTGTTCCGTATTTGTCTTCATTAGACAGATAACCAGATGACTGTCCAACACTTACTTTAATAAGAACTGTTTACAATAAGTGTGCCTTTCTCTTCCTCTACAGATGTCGGCCTTTTCAGCTTTCTTTAATATTCTAGTCTTACTGCTCTTCTTGTGAATGCCTTTCTCTTTCCATGGCCGTACATCGCCCTACACGTAGTGTTCACCTCATCTCACAACCATTATTCCCATCCCTTCCATTTTTCTCTCAGCAGCCTTTGTGTTTCCCCCTGTATTTCAATTCCCCCTCTCTAATTTCTTTCTTCATCCATCTCTCCTCGTTTATTTTAGGTGCATCTTTTTTTTTTCTTTCAGTCTTGATTGCTTTCTTTGCCATGGTCATCAATAGGGTGTATAAATTATTTGTGTGTTTGTGTTTTCCATTTCTACTCCAGTTCATAAGGAACATTTTCTGGTTTAATTTCAATGAATCTCCTCTTAACTTTTTTAGCTTCTCTTGTATATCCTGTTTGAACTGCCCTAAGCTCTAAGATTCTCAGAACATATGTCCCCAAGTTCCTATGATTTTCCCCCTACTTGTCCAACAATTTCCAGAGGTCTGTGGGTAATATTTTTTTTTTTATTTTACTTGGTGTATAAAAATTTGTGGAGGTATTTCCATGCAAAGATCCTAAATTTCCTGGACTTAGTGGCATACCTTCAAGCCAGTGCTATGTTATTCCATTCTTCCTTTTGTAGATTACACTTTGTGCATCAACTATGGTTTTGTTTCTCCTACTCAGCTGTACTTCATTATGAAGATCATTCCCCATTTTGGGTCTTAATGATTCTGTGTTCCATGCTGTTCCCCACTGAAAGTCCCTCACCCATTCATTTGTTATTATTTGCCATTGATATGTTAAAAAATGTTAAAACATATTAATTCATCAAAATCTTTTTCTGTATGTAAAAATCATGTTGTGAGCTTCTTAGTTAAGTTGTTAGTGTTTCACATTTTGTCCTTTTGTTATACATTTTTGGAGATGAAAGGTTGAGAGGTGTTCAGCTGTTTTCCTGCCAAATTTAACCAGAAAATAAAACACTTAATAGAGGATTTTTTTTCTTATAAATATCACTCCATTGTAACCATTATTAGTCTGGTGTTAGGGTTTATTTTATATTTTGTCAAGTATCATTAATTTTTTAAGATACTCCATTTTTATGGATGAGCCTGGAAGGTATGCCTGCTGGTGATGAGGCCTTTAGTGACATTTACTGGGAACTGAATCTTTGGATAAGGATATCAGGAATTTGTAATATCATCATTCCAGAGATAATGGGCAAAGCCCTTTCTCAAAATATTTCATGAATCTCAAAAAGAGGATGTTCTTCGTGTTTCACTGTTTCAGTCATTACATTTGGGTAATCTGCTGGCAGGTTGCCCTCAGTCGGCCTGAATAACAAAGTCTTGGGTCCTGCATCGGTTGCTGTCTCCTCGTCCATGACGTCAGGTCGTCAGGGGTATAAAACATGCAGCCGATGCCATTTTAATCAGTCTTTGTTGCCGGGCGGTGACCGAAGCAGAAGCAGTTCACAAGTACCGGTCGACCGACTCCTGAAATTTTTGTTTTTGAGTTTCAGAACCGAAGTCTTCAAACTAAAGCTAAGTACCTCCTTGGGGAAACTTTTTCTTGCTCCTTACCAATGTCAGTAAAAGTTAATAATTGCATTACTTGTGGGAAGCAAATACCTCATAAGGATTTTCATTTGTACTGTATTCCTTGCCTAGGCCCTGATCACAACGTGCCTTGCTGTCAGTTTTGTGCTAAATTTAACCAATGCACTATTAAGCGTCGGTATATTTTTGCTTCCAAATATTTTGGTTCAAGATTTAACTACCCTGAAATGCCGTCGGTTAGCAGTCCGACTACTGGAGTTCACAAAAAACAAAAGGAAAAAGAGACCGACCGTCGAGGTCCAAAACCGATGACGAAGCTTCTCCTAAGACAGTCGCCGGTTCGCCGGTACTCAGTGAGGCGCTTTCGCAGCCCCTGATACCCGCTACTTTTGAGTTGCAGGCCTCTGCCGAGACCCATTTGGAGTCCGTTATGCCGCGAGATTCGCAAAGCATTGAACTCGCGGATGTCTCTCCCTTGGATGGGTCCGGAGCCACTGTGCAGGCACCGGCTTCTGAGGGTGTTTTCAGGCCTCAACATTTTTATATTAAACTGACGCCATCAACAAAAACAAGGTAAAAACCGACTTCTGTGTCTAAAAAAACTGATGCATGAGCCACGTGCTTAGGCCCCTATGCCTAAAAAACAAATGATCAAAATGGCTAAGGATTTAATTACCTTGATCAGGGGTTCCCAACACCCCCCCGCTAAGAGGCCTAGGCAAGGCACTGATTATGAATCTTCAGATCAGGTTTCCATTTATTCTGATTCCTCTTCTGATCAGGAATTTTCTGTTCCACCTTATGAGGATTCTGATACAGAGGAATCCATCCCATCTACATCTCCTCCTGAGGATTACTCTTTTGGAGAGACTTTGCATACTTTAAGGGAACATTTTCACTGGGAGAGTCAGGACTTCTCTGAATCAAAAAAGAGGCTTAGGGATTTTCTTCTTCTTCCTCAGCATAGGCCTTTGGCAATACCTCCTGTATTAGACATTGTTGATGATGTGTTCTCGGAATCAAGCATGGTTCCTGATTCCCTGCCTCCGGCTCCTAGTAAGCCAGACAGATATTACAGGGTTCCCGACTCCCACAAATTTCTTTTCAAAAATCCTGCTGCTGATCCTGGGACGTGTTGAGGCTTCTACAGCCAAAAATCCTACCCCTTCTGATAGAGATTACAGGGCGCTGGATAGATGGGGTAAGAAGGTTTATACGTCAGCAACCTTGGCAATCAGGGCTTTAAACTGTCAGTTTCATATGCTTAAATATCAACAGCATGTTATGGGCTTACTGAAACAGAAAGTGATGTTGATTTCTGATTGTGTGGAAAATAAAGAGTTACAGGATTTGTTGCAGTCAGTAGAACAGGTTGGAAAGCATACTTTGCAATGTGGTTTTGATACCTTGGAGGCCTCTTGCAGGGCTACCGTAACTGGATCTGTGATAAGAAGGCATGCCTGGCTCAAGGAGCAAAATCTACCTGATCATGTTAAAGCTAACTTGTTGGATGCCCCTTTACAGCATGATAGTCTGTTTGGTAATAAGGCAGAAGAGGTTTTAAAGAAAATGGAAGACAAAGCTAAATCTATGCAAACTGTAAAAGATTTCTTGCAAGTGCAGCCACCCAGGTTCAGTAGGCACTGGCCTACTAAGAATTGGTCCTTTCCTGTGTCCAACAGAGCCACTCAGGGCAAATCCAGGCGCTCCAAAGGCTCCGGATATCAATCACAGGGATCTTACAGGTCAAAGCAATGGGGTGCCTCCACCTCCAAATCTGGAGGTAACAAAGCACAACCCTACAGTAAGCAGTCTCAACGACTTTCCTCTACCATCTCCAAGCACTTATCTTTTGGCAGCCCCCTTGGGGGGGAAACTAGCACTTCATGCTCCAAATTGGCAGTTAATTACCCAGGACAAGTGGGTATTAAACATAGTATCCCAGGGGTACAGATTTTTTTTCCATACTTTGCCAATTCCAAACCGATGGCCAGATCTGCCACAAAACCAGTGGGCAGAGGCCCAGAAATAAGTCATATCCCTCATGGATATGGGGGCTATTCAACCGGTACCAGAAAAGGAAAAAGGACAAGGATTTTATTCAGGACTTTTCCTGGTACCCAGAAAAGACAAATCATGGCGTCCAATACTGGACTTATCAATTCTGAGCACGTTCCTGGACATTCCAAAATTCAAAATGCTGACTTTACAACAGCTACTGCCTATGCTACGCAAGAATGCCTTGTTGGTAACTCTAGACTTAAAAGAGGCATACTTGCATATCCCAATAAGGGAATCTTGCAGAAGATACATCCGCTTCAAAGCAAGCTTTTTGCATTACCAATTCTCTGCACTGACCTTTGGCTTATCTACTGCCTCCAGGGTCTTTACAAAGTGCCTGGCACCAGTAATTGCATTCTGCAGACAAAAACATTCACATTTATCCTTATCTGGATAATTGTCTCATTCAGGCAGAGGACAAGGACACTCTTCAACATCTGGCATTTGTAAAAAGGCTTCTAGCATGCCTAGGGTACACCATAAACGAAAAGAAATCACAACTGGTACCTTCTCAAATAATTACATTCCTGGGTGCAAGCTTGAATACAACTGCCCAGATGGCTTACCTCATGCCAGACAAACAAAGGCAATTGACAACATACTTCAAACAAATGGCAACAAAAACCCAGTTATCTGCAAGACAAATTCTGCAGGCTTGGCATCCTGCATTCTACTAATTCCATATGCGAGACTGCATATGAGGAAACTTCAATGGTACCTAAAAAGCTTATGGAGTCAACATTGTCACAGCCTGGAATTAGTGATTCCTCTCATTCCCTGCCTGCAACAGGAGTTTCTTTGGTGGGCAGAGACATGTCACCAAAACAAGAGACTGTCATTTACTCTACCCCCTGCCACCCAAACCCTAACTACAGACACATCAGACTATGCTTGGGGTGCCCACCTGGCAGGAAGATGCATTCAGGGCAAATAGAGCCCAAGCCAAATGCATCTACATATCAACCAGAAAGAAATGCTAGCTGTTCAGAATGCTCTGACAGCCTTCAAGAACTTACTTCATCCAGGACAACTACTGATAAAGACGGACAACACCACAGTTATGTGGTACATAAACAAGCAGGGGGGTACCCATTCCTACCCCCTTTGCAGACTAGCCATGGCCTTGTGGAACACAGCATTGACTTACCAAATAACATCTTCAAGCTCAATTCCTGCCAGGAAAGCAAAATACTCTGGCAGACGACCAAAGCAGAAATCTTATGGACCCGCAGAAATGGAAACTGGATCCACAAATCTTCAGCATGTTAACACAGAAATGGGGAAGCCCAGACATAGATCTATCTGCTTCTCCCCAAAACTATCAGTTGGATGAATTCTGCACAAGAACTCATCACAAAAAAACATGGAAAGTGGATGCTCTATCCTTCAGCTGGAAAAACCTATCAGGCTATACCTTTCCTACTCTGCCTCTACTCTCCAAGGTCTTAATAAAAGTCAGACAGGAAAAACCAAAAATAATTCTAATTGCTCCGGACTGACCTCGCCAACACAGGTACCCGCTTCTAAGGAATATGTCACACCTTCCTCCGTGGTACTTGCCTCAAACACCTCTCCTGTTGTCTCAGCAGAACTATCAAATTCTGCACACTCAACTCCAAACTCTGAATCTTGCAGCATGGCTTATCAACTAATTTTACCAACCACATCTCTCAGTAAACCTGTGATGGATGTCATTTTAGAAGCCAGAAGGCCTAGTACTAGAAAATCTTATGTTGATAAATGGAAGAGATTCTGTGCTTGGAGCCAAGCACAAGGAATAGACACAGCAAAGCCCAATATTCCTCAGATTTTACAGTACTTAACTGAGAGGCTTGACAAGGGCCTATCTTTTTCTTCAATAAAAATCCATGCCTCTGCCATCCGGGCTCATAACACAGAGCCTCCCCTCTTTTCTCATCCACTGCTAAAACAGTACCTCAGAGGGGCCAAAAATTTAAGGCCTCCCAGGAGAGCATCAGCTCCTACATGGGACCTCAATTTTGTGCTGGAAAACCTCACACTGCTTTCTTTTGAACCAGCAGCTACTGCGGATATAAAATTTCTTTCCTGAAAGACAGCTTTTCTTTTGGCAGTCACTTCAGCTAGAAGGGTTTCAGAACTACAGGCTCTCATGGCAGTGGAGCCTTTCATTATTTTTTTACCTGGACAGGGTGGCCCTCAGGACCAATCATTGTATTATGCCTAAGGTGGTAACCAGTGTGGCTCTTAACCAGACCATTCACCTGCCAACTTTTTTCCGAAATCCGCAGAACAAGGGGGAGTGGATTCTGCATTCATTGGATGTACACAGACAACTAAGATTCTACTTAAACAGGACAAAATCTCTCAAAGTCTGAGCAACTACTGGAAGCATTTGCTGAAGGATCAGAGGGGAAGGTAGACTATTTCTAAATGGATAAGCCATTGCATTTGTTTCTGCTACTTGCACCATGGTAAACCTGTGCCCAAGGGGATCAGATCCCATTCCACCAGGGCTGCCTCTACTTCAGCAGCTTTTCTCAGAGGGGTCCCCTATCAAAGACATTCTAGAAGCTGCTACTTGGAGCTCAGTTCATACATTCACAAAGCACTATCATTTACCTCTCTTCTCTAAATCCAGGGCAGGCTTTGCCACTGAAGTCCTGCAGGGCCTTATAGCTGCTCCTAATGCCGTTTAGTTCCATCCTCCCATCCATAGCTTTGGGATTCTACCCAAATGTAATGACTGCAACAGTGAAACATGAAGAACATAGTACAGTTGTGTACACTTACCATAAATGTAGATGTTCAAGTGTATTCACTGTTGCAGTCCGGATTACCCATTCGCCAGCCCCCTTTCTATACCTTTTCTTTCCTTCACTATACTCAAAAGCCTTTGTGGTGTATTTGCTTTTAGTTGAAGGTAAATTTTATGTTTCTAAAGTGCATTTATATATTTACAGTTTATATATTTATTTTTGCTCCCCATTTGGGGGGCACCTGACATCTGGGGCAAGAAAAAACTGATTCAAATGGCGTCGGCTGCATATTTTTTACCCCTGACGACCTGACGTCAAGGAAGAGGAGACAGCAACTGACGCAGGACCTAAGACTTTGTTAGTCAGGCCGACTGAGGGCAACCTGCCCGAATACCAGAGGCTTAGTATTTCTGCGTTGGTTGCTGTCGCTTCAGGACTGACATCAGTTCGTCAGTAGTATAAATTAAGGTAGCCAATGCCATTACATCAGTCTTTCTTGCTGTGGAGCCCGAAGCAGAAGCAGTTCACATGAGTGCTGGTCAGCAGCTACCTGAGTTTCGTCTACCGAATTGAAATTGAAGTCTTCTAAAGCTAAGTACCCCGTTGGAGATTATTTTCTTGCACTAACCGATGTCAGAAAAAGTTAATAACTCTTTCGCCTATGGAAAGCAAATACCACACCAGACTTCCATTCCTACTGCGTCACTTGTTTAGGTCCAGACTACGACGTCCCCTGTTGTAGCTTCTGTGCTTTGTTCAATGCCAGAAGTATCTGTCATCGGGCCCTTATTGTAGCCAGATATTTTCGCTTACAGTCCTGATATGGCTTCGGTAAGCCATCCGACAGCAGATCTTCCGAAAAAACATAAAGATAAAGACAGAGACAGACTGCAGGTTCAAACCTACCGACGATGCTTCTGTTAAGCTAGTTGTCAGTTCTCCAGTCCTCAGTGAGGCGCTTTCGCATCCCCTGATGCCAGCTTCTGTGGATTTGCAGGCCACTACCTACACATATGCTGCAAAACTCTAAGGATCCTGTAGTCGACTCAACCTTGGATGGGTCCGGAGCCGTAGAGCAGACACCGGCTTCCGAGGAAGTCCTTCGCACTACCGATTCTCAACACAAACCAATGTCTTCTTTCGCGACTGCCATTCTTTCAAAAATGACCGAGTATCTTAGGCCCAAGGTACGAACCACACCCAAGAAACTGACATCCCACTCTCAGGCACCTGCTTCCTTGCCTCAGTCTCAAACGCTTAAAATGGTGGAAGACCTTATGTTGATCAGTGGAAGCCAAGCTACCCCCTCCAAAAGGAAAAGAGGTCTTTCCCCTGTAGTTTTGTCTGAACAAGAGTTAGATGACCCTAATGCATCTGAATATGAAGCATGCAATCCCTCTCTACTTATGAGAATTCTGATGCAGAGGATTCCATTCCTTCAGCCTCTCCCCCAGAGGATTTTTCCTTTGGGGAAACCCTGCATACCTTAAGGGAGCATTTCCAATGTGAGAGTCAAGACTGCCCTCAGTCTAAAAAGAGACTGAGGAAATTCCTAGATCTTCCACAGCACAGACCCTTGATCATCCCCCCAGTCCTGGATGTTGTGGAGGATGTTTTCCTGAAATCCAGCTTGACTCTTGACACCCTCCTTCCTGCACCCCGAAAACCAGACAGGTACCACAGAGTCTCTGACTCTCACAAATTTCTTTTTAAAAATCCTACTGCTGACCCTGAGGTAATTTTACAAGGGCCTAAAGGGATTAAAGCAACCTCTGATAAGAATCCCACCCCCTCAGATAGGATTCCCGAGCACTAGACAGATGGGGTAAAAAAGTATACACCTCAGCTACTCTTACTATCAGGCACTAAATTGTCAGTTCCATATGCTAAACTTTCAGCAACATACCCTGGAACTCATCAAACAAAAAATGTCTTCCTTTCCTGCTTCTTGGGCAAAATCAAAAGAATTGCAAGAGTTAATGCATTCTGCAAGTCAAGTAACAAAACACACCTTGCACTGTGGTTTTGACACCTTAGAAGCTTCTTGCAGGGCAGCAGTCACTGGATCTGTCATTAGAAGGCATGCATGGCTTAACGAACAGCCCCTGCCAGACCATGTCAAATCTAAATTGTTGGATGCCCCCATGCACAAAGATAACTTATTTGGCACTAAAGCAGAAGAGGTCTTAAAAAAGATGGAAGAAAAAGCAAAATCTATGCAAACAGTTAAGGATTTCTTGCAGGTCCCGCCTCCCAGATCCAGCAGGCATTGTCCAACCAAACACTGATCCTTTCTTGCTCCCACTAAGCCAGTCCAGCCTAGGCCCTGGGGAACCAGACCCTCCCAGACAGCAGCCACAGGGAATGCAGAGATCTAAGCAGTGGACTACCTCCACTTCAAAACCAGGGAGTAAGAACTCACAATGACTCACCTCCCTCACCCCCTCCCTCTGCCCACCTTCACTTACCCCAGGAGGAAAACTCTCCTTTCACGCAAGCACCTGGGCCACCATTACCAACGACCACTGGGTTCTGAACATAGTGTTTCAGGGATACAGATTTTCCTTCCACACCCTTCCAACCCCAAAAGGGCTCCCAGATCTACCTCCAAACCAGTGGGCAGAGGCTCAAAAGAAAATCCTTTCCCTGCTTTCTATGAGGGCAGTAGAGCATGTTCCTGCAGAACAGATAGGCCAAGGTTTCTACTCCAGACTTTTCCTGGTGCCCAGAAAAGAGGGCACCTGCCCCCCCCCCAATCCTCGCTCTATCCATTCTGAACACCTAGAATAAAAACTGCACCAAAAGCTCACACACCAAAGATTTTATTTAAACAAAAAAGTAAGCGCTTTTGCAACTAACCAAATCGCTTCATCAGACAGCTAGTAAAATACTATAAAACATTTAAATAAGTAAAAGACATGTCAGGTGATTAGCACTGCTAAGGTCATTTGTTATAGTTAATTAAAAAAATGTCATGATTAGTTAAATTAAAAACACATGAGTGCTGTGCATTGTATAGCCTTACTAAGCTCTTATAAAAGTAGAGAAAACATTTCACATAACAATAACACTGCACATAACAACAAGTTAACCATTTCTGTATATATCATACTAAATATTAAAGCTTCCAAGGACAGGTTGCTAGAATTTATGTGGCAATGGACGTGCTTTAAGAAAAGGTTTAAGGGAAGCAATGCCATTCAAACCTGGGGGGGTTTCAGCATTAAGCTTCAGTATCCATTCTTGCTCAGTGCTTTCTGTGTGATTCTCAATGTCGCCCCCTCTGATGTCAGGATGTATTACTTGTATCACAAAAAATTAAAAAAATATGTGTAAGATCTTCGCAGCTTACATGATTAGCTAATGCACTGCTGTCTTTCTTATTTTTGATGCCCCTAATATGTTCAAGCACTCTATCTTTGAACATTCTATTCGTTTTTCCTACATAAAATGAATGGCAGGACACACAGAAAGAGAAGTATACTACATTAGAAGTTCTGCAGTTGGCAAAGCATTTGCTCTTAATGTTAAAGCCTAAAGATGGATGGGTATAACTGGTACTAACATGAATGTGTTGGCAGGCTATGCAATGCTTGCAAGAAAATGTGCCAAAGCGATCATTTTTACCAGTATGCTGTGATCTCTTTTTATTGCACAGATGCTGTTTCACTGAGATGTTATTCCTAAACGTAAAAGAGGGGGATTTTCCAATTTTGTCTGTCAACCCAGGTGTTTCTTCTAAAATACTCCAATGTTTTTTAATGATGTTGGTATATTCATTAATATCACTGGAATATTGCATAATAACTCTAAAACCATTGGTGTTGCACTTCAGTCTCTGCCCTGAATCCAAAGATTGACCTTCACTGAGATATGGTTTGCATCTGCCACTGCGTTGCCTCCAGGCTTCAGTAATGGCACTGTCAATTTCTTGTGCACTATATACTCTATCTAAAAATTCTTGTTTAGCTACTTCCAGAGCTAGCTGTGCTGCTCGGTCGTCACTGTGTAGTCTCAAAATCCTATAAACTTGTACTTTGACAACGTTCTTAGAAATGTGTCTAGGATGCATGCTGGACCTGTGCAACAGAGCATTTTTCCTTGTGGGCTTTCTGTAAATGCTACTATTCAGTTTCTTTTGTTCTGATTTTTTAACTAATAAATCTAAAAAGTTAATTTCACTGTATGAACATTGATAAGTAAATTTCAAAAACCTAGTAATATTGTGAATGTATTTGACACATTCATCCAATTCTTGATTGTTTCCCTCCCACAGAAGGAAAATGCCATCCACAAATCGGACATACCAGAGAATGTGTTCAAAAAAAGGGTCTCTCAACTCTCTGGCAGACCAATTAAGCAGAAATCTTCTGGGCCCACACGAGTGGCAGCTCAACAGAAGAACCTTCACCCTAATAACTCAGAAATGAGGCATGCAGAAGGTCGACCTCTTTGCCTCCCACACCAACCATCAGCTCAGCAAATTCTGCACCAGGGAGCATCACTGCATGGTTTGGAAAGTGGATGCTCTGTTCTTCCCCTGGGTCAATCTGTTGGTCGGTGCCTTTCCTCCACTACCTCTTATCCCCAGGGTACTGCTCAAAATAAAGGAGGAAAAACCAAGGACCATTTGTATAGCTCCCGACTGGCCTCGCCAACACTGGTACCCCTTGCTGCGCAGCATGGCATCTTCCTCAGATTCCAAATCTCTTGACCGAGAGGGAAGGGGAATTCAAGCATCCCCAATTGCAGACACTCAGTTTGGCAGCTTGGCTTATTCCCTAGCCTTGAACCAGTCTGCCAACCTCAGTAAATAGGATGTTAAGTTGTCAATCTCGCTTCATTCTTGCTGGATGGGTTCGGAGCCGATCCTTGGCTCCGACTCAGCCTATACCAAAGCTCGAGAGCTATTTACCGGCTCGAGGCCCTCCCTATATCCCACAATGCTAGGCGTCCAATACCCAGATCTCGTTTGCCGCTTCAGCTGCGAGGTTGCGTTTTTACCGGCTCCAGGTCGTATAAAACGTTTTTACTAAGTTTTTATTTAGATATAAACAGCTAATTTCTTGTTAGATATTTCTCCTTTAGTGTCCCCTTTCTGATCCCTTGAGAAATCCCATTTAGAAACTCTGTTTGCTAGTAGTTTTCAGAGTTACACCCCCACCCTCTCCCTCACCCTTTAGGGTAGAGTTAGTTTTTTCTTATATATATTTATATTTATATTTCTACTGTATTTCTTATAGCAGTATTATTACTACTATATTTTGTAGAGTTAGTTCTAGTGCGTGTGTGTGTGTCTTTGTAGTGTGTGAGACACTAGTTTCTTTTTTCCTTGGTACCCTGTTATAGTGTTATTATGTCTAAGGATACTAAGGTCTCAGGTTTCAAGAAGTGTGACTTGTGCTGTCAGAAGATGTCTCTGACAGACGGTCACACTTCTTGTGTGTATTGTTTGGGCCCCCTACACCTGCAGGACTCTTGTTCGGTCTGTCATGCCTTCGGTCCGAGAGTCCTGCAGGAGCGTAGGAACAAACTTATCTTGAGGGGCTTACTTAAGCCTGAAGGGTCCCCGACTAAGCCTTCATCGGGTAAACCCTCCAAGCCCGCCAAACCGTCGGCTCCCTGTTCGGAGCCGTCGCCAAGCGGAGCTGCTGCCTCCTCGTTGGTTCCGGCTGGAACCGACACTTTGAGATCTCCGTCGGCTCCTGTTGTAGTGTTGGAGCCTTCTCTGAGCTGAAAACGCTCGAGATCTCCCTCTTTGGAGTCTGTTCATTCGGCTGTGAGATCTCGGTTACTACAGTCGGAGCGGAGCCATAGGTCACATTCCTCTCGGTCTTCCAGGCTTTCTGATCACGACCTCGAGAGGGTGGTCAGTAGACTCCTAAAGTCGCAGGCACTTGCCCAAATGTTATCTAGCCCTTCTCAACAGACTGTGGCTATCCCTACATCTTCTACAATTCCTCCTCCGACTCTTCCATTATGCTCGGAGCCGGAGCTCGTTGGAGCTCGGATCGTCAGTACGTCGGACCCGATACCACACATTTTGACTCCTTCGTTGGCTCCGATCTCTTCATTGGTTCCGTCCGTGGAGGGATCCGGGTGCCGAGACTCCCTCGTCGGCTCTGAGGGGGCGAGTGGCATCGGACCCTTGTCCGACCCCGTTCTCCCTCTCGGTGCCTCGGCGTAGGTGAGCTCGGCCCCGACATCGGCCTCGGAGCCGTCACTCTCGGTGCCGGAAGGAGTTCTCATCTCTTCAGAGCGGGGACCTTCCTCTCTGCCCGATAGGGGCGCCTTCGAGGTCATGAGCGTACTGACTCCTGGGTCGGACCCACGATCGGCTCCTTCGGCTCCTCCCCCCATGGTGCCTACGTCGGTCTCTGTTCACCCTCCTGACCCCAAGCGTGGAGAACAGATGCTCCAGGATGACCCATTGGGTGTGTCTTCCTCTTCCGAGGCCTCCCCTGATCATTCAGAGGAGCCCCCTCGGAAAAAAAAAATGTAAGAGGAAACATGTTGACTCCCCCGAGTCAGTCACCTCAGACACCAATTTGGAGGATTCGGAAGGGTCCCCAAGGTCCCCCTCTGAGGATGTCTCCTTTTCAGACATCCTTGAGATCCTTAGACAGAGGGGGAACTGGACTGCCCTCAACCCCTCCGAGGACTAGTCGGTGTACCTGGACGCGTTTGGTTCTCGCCCCTCCACCTCCTGGGTGTCTCCGCCTTTCGACCCACTCATGAAGGTGGTGGCTCGGAAGGCGTGGACGGCCCCGGACACAGTGGAACCTACTCCCCGTAGGCCCACAAAGTTTATTACAGCCTCGTCCAACAAACAGTTTCTTACGAAGGGTGTCCCGGTTGATGCCATGGTGGTTGCAGCAGCCACTAAGAAGGAGTTGGCTGATCCTTCTGTCCCTGTCCATCCACCTAATAAAGAATCTAGGACAGGGGTCTGCAACCTTCACTATCAAAAGAGCCATTTTGGCCCCTCTCCCACCAAATAAAATTCATCGGGAGCCACAAAACCTATTTGACCCCTAAAACGAAGATAACACAGCGTATAACGTTTTATATATAGTTATTATCCTAAATATAAAAGAATTAAGTTTATAAGAGCAATATTTAAAATCCATCCCTATTTTTGTTCCTTTGTTGGGATTGCTCCATCACTGTCAGTGTGTGTATGTGTCATATGTCTCAACATCTTAGAACAAGAAATCTGGACAAAGCCATAAATAGTGGGGCACAAAGGCCCAAAATTAGGGACACTTGTTAAATATTGCTCTTTCAAACTTAGAAAGTTGATAGAATAACATATTTTGCATTAGCATGAATTTTCTGAAGGGCATGAAGTCTAAAACTCAAATGTCTATTTACTTTTTCTGACTTCAGCCCTCAACGATTTGCCAAAAAAACACAATTTTATGAGAAACAGACAAAAATATGAGGCAAAAGTCAGGACATTCTGTGAAAATCTGCACAGTTGAGAGGTAACTGTATGTATGTGGGTGTGTGGGGGTGTAAAATGTATGTTAACAGAAACCATGTTATTCAAGCAAGTTTATAAGAGCAATATTTAAAGTCCATCCCTACTTTTGTTCCATTGTTTCCCTTTACTAGTGGCTCTGTCCAGTTTTCTTGTGGTAATACTTTGCACGGTATGGAAACCTTTCAGGAGATGCTGCTGCTGCCAGAGGATTGCTTGCTTGTTCTTTGTGATTGGAATGCATGGGAACAGAAATCGTTTTATTCTAGCAAGTTTCTAAGTTTATAAGAGCAATATTTAAGGTCCATCGCTCAATCACTCTTTGTGTGTGTGTGTATTTTGCGGTAGAATGGCCATTTTTCAAATCTACAGGGAGCCACTGATGAGGGGTGTAAGAGCCACATGTGGCTCTAGAGCCACAGGTTGCAGACCCCTGATCTAGGACAATGGACAGGTACAGGAAGCGGATGTTTTCTTCAGCGACCTTTTCCATGCGGTCGCTGAACTACTTGTGCCATTTCACCCACCTTCAAAGGGATATCCTTAAGGAATTGGGTGATACCCTTCAGGATCCGTCTGCTGCTGGGTCTCAGGATAAGATTAACTCCCAGCTGGCAACCCTTAACTCCATAGTTAACTCCTCCATGCGGCTCATTTCGTATGCAACCGATGGGGCGAGTAGGGCCGCAGGCACAGGTGTAGCCTTGAGACGACATGCCTGGATGCGGTTGTGCAACTTTGCTGACCCCTTCAAGGCGTCCTTCACCAACACCCCCTTCAGTGGTTCGGCTTTGTTTGGACCACAGGTGAAGGATACACTTACCAGGTGCGAGCAGGAAGGCAAGACTCTCTCTGCCGTGGGAGTCCGTTTTTCTACCCCATCTAGACCATACCCGAAAGGTCAGAAGGGTGGAAAAATGTGGTTTCGCAAACCCCAGGGAGTCATGCCTGACACACGTGGCGAGTTTCCCTCCAGGGGCAGAGGAGGGAACAATAATAGATTCCGCCCAAGAGGCAGAGGGGGTCCGCAGAATAAGGGTAGCAGGGAATCTTTCTCTGACAAACCCTTCCAGCACCCCTGAGGGGCTGCCCGACTGTCCACCTTCGGAGGCAGTTGGGAGAAGATTGTCACTGTACCCAGAAGCCTGGCAACTCCTCACACAAGACAAATGGGTACGGTCTATCATATCTGAGGGTTACAGAATTCCTTTGGTTCCACTGTCCTTAGGAATACACTCCCGTGAGCCACCAAGGATTAGGGTGCTTGGGATGCTACCTACGTGTAAGAATAAATAGTGAGATTGAACAACTTCACATAAAGAAGTTAGGTACTTACCATAACGTTCCATGTGAGTTGTTCATCTCACCTTTATTCTCACCCACCATCCCCCTCCAGGGTCTTGAAGAACGGGTAGACTTTGGGTCTGGTAGTCTTGTTCTGAGATTCTTACTCCAGCTGGAGTATTTACTGAGTTATTCTTGCTATTGCTGAGTTCAGCAAACTAGATCTGGGGAAGGACAGAGAGCATCATGGGATAGGAGCCTGGCCTCGAGCTACTCTGAGATCTTTAGCTAGTAAAGTGGCCGACTCGGAGCCAATGGCTCGGCTCCTTACCCACGTGTAAGAATAAAGGCGAGATGAACAACTCACATGGAACGTTATGGTAAGTACATAACTTATTTTTTTTCTTAATAGTACTATTTTTATAGTGCACGATTTTCTATGCATGCTGTAAAGTTGTTTTTGCAGTTATTTTGGGTTTTTTTGTCTTATGTATGTGTAAAAGGTGGGGATACTATTGTAATCAGGTGCGTCTGTTTTTTCCGTCTCCCTTCTCTTCTCTCTTTCTCCTTGTTTAGTTTTAAGAAATGTAGGCACTGCAGTTTAAAAAAAAAGTGTGGTTAAAAGAGCATGACAAAAGGAAATTCAGTGTGCTTTTTCTCATTCTTGCATAGAGAATGACTGGATTAAGGCCCTTAGTTGATCTAGTAACAAGTTTTAAGAGACAACAAGTAAATGGAAAAATATTGAATATTATAAGGCTTTTTTCTAGCAAAGAAATGTATGCTTTGTAGCAATTCGGTATTTGGTTCTGATGTCTCCAGGAGACATTCTGATAAAGAGAAATGGCTAGGAGATAATGTTCTGTGAAAGCATTTGGGGCTATAAAGATGAGACAAAACCAGACAGCACTTAGGTGAAGCACAGGCTGCACCATGCATCTTAGCATGGATAACCTGTCTTTTCAGTTAACTCAAGTATGAGAGTGTGGCTATTAGCTTGTAAAATTTGTTCCTGTTAGGAGGGTAAAAACTTCAGTATTTGAAGATGTACATAGTTTTGTGTGTTATTATTAAGTTAATAGGTTTTACTGGGATATTGGAGGTATGTTTGTGTTTTTGTTAGAGGGCTTTCAGTAAAACAAAACATTTTGTAAGATGTGACACAGGGTGAATGGATATGACAAGAAACAACTGTATAAATGTTCAGCCTGCCAAATTGTATATGTATGTAACACAACAGCTGGAACTAGACTTTTAACAAAAAAAGCTGTTATACGTAAAAGGTAGGAATAATAACTTTTTAATGCAGTGATGCTTTCTGTAAAGTCTTTAAATGTCAGTGGTCTCACAGATAAATACAAAAAAGAAAGAGTAGTGAATTATATTAAAAACGTAGAATGCAAATAGCTCTGCTACAGGAAACACACTTGGAAAGAACTGAACATGTGCATTTGATAAAGGTTTTCAGGATGGTTATTCAATGGAATGTCTGGGACAAAGGAAAAGTGGAGTACTTATATTAATTGCAAGAGGAGCTCTAATAGTGATAGAAGAAGATAAAAAAATAGATAATATTGGTAGATTTGTAGTACTAATGGGCTACTGGCAAGGTAGGAGTATTACACTGGCATGTATTTATATTCCATTTCAAACTGCTGTAATGGAGCTTAATAAAATTCTGGGAGAAATAATCAGCATTCAGCAAGGAGTATTACTTATAGGTGGGGACTAGAATTTGATTTGCAACAGTGAAGATGTGTCTGGGGGGCTCAGAAGGGAAATATAACAAAGGAAGTCGTTTTTTGAAGAAATTTATGAAAATATTTGGCATGGAAGATGTGAATTCAGTATTAGGGATTCGGAGTGAATTTACATCTTATTCTCCAATATATCCAAAATACAAAATCTGGGTTAGGCTAGACAGAGTTGACATTTCACAGGAACATCTGCATTTAGTTGAAGGTCTTGACACGCATCCAGTAACTATTTTGGATCATGCTCCAATAATAACTAAAATAAAAACACAGGGTAATGAAATAAAAATGAGACCCTGGTGCTTTCCCATCTATCTGTTGAAAAGAGAGGAATTTAAGGAATGGGTAGTGTAAATTATTCAGGAGCTATTAGGGAAGATAGAAATTTCTTCTTAAATATAGCTAGGGAGTGGGATAAGGTTAAAGTGGAGTTTAAAAATAGGCTGGAAATTAAAGAAAGGGAGATATGATTAAGAATTAACAAGAATTATTTAGAAGGACTGACAAATGTTAAAGTATTGCAAAATAGGGGGAATCTCACAGCAAGAAGAGGAGCAACTGCAGAATGCTAAACAGAAAATAAGGGATTACCTCGATAATATGCATGAGTTTAGAAATATTGCTGTTAAGCAACTGCTTTTTGATAATAACCTTGGAGCACAAAAAACATTTAGCACAACGACTTAGGCAACAGAAAGTAGAAGGGGCTGTTGCCAAGGTTTGTTGCCTACAACAAGGAAGATAACGAGATCATGTAGAAGTATTAGAAATATTTCAGAAATTCTGTGAAAGTCTGTATAAAGCAGAGGAATGTGGAAATTAAGAAAAGGTACAAATGGAAATGTTTATGGAAAAATGAAATATGCCAAGGTTAGAGGTAGACGAGGCTCAATTACTGACAGGATAGGAGGAGATGAGGTAAAAATAGTGATGTATAACCAATCTACAGGAAAGCCCCCAGGAATAGATGGCATTCCTGTAGTAGTTTGGAAGCTAGGAGGGGAAATATGAAAGATATAGAAGGTTTTGTTTAACAGTATTTTAAGAGGAGGAGAAGTACCAACATTCTGGAAGAAAGCGGCGGTAGCTATAATACCTAAAGAGGGTAAATATCCATCAGATCCAGCTTCATACATGGCCATTTCAGTACTAAACCATGGTTATAAAGTGTTAGTCTGTAATGGCTAAAAGACTGGCAAAAGTTTGACCATTACAAGGAAAATTATAACAAGGAAGTGGAAATTGATGCTCCATCCTTTACTGAATTCCTATCTCTACTAAGAGGAACAGCTAATAAAGAAACCAAGATTAAAGAATTGAGAATTCATCCAAAGCATTTTATTAAAAATCCTCGGAAGAAAGTATTAGCTCTCATCGGCACTTTTCAGTTGGATCCTGAATCTTCGTAACGAGAACTAGAAATCATCCTTTATTTACTTATTTACTCATCTAGGACTGTGTTGATTATTTATTTTTCAACCTTTGTGTATAGTATAAATAGTTTTCTTTCCATCCTTTTACTTATTATTACTAGCTATTTTGACTGTTAACCATGTGTTATTTATTATCTTATCAAAAATAAAAAAACCTTTTGAGTAAAAGAATGACAAAAGTAATGCCAAAACTGATAGATATGGATCAGTGTGGTTTTGTGGAGGGGAGGCAAACATTTGACAACCTTAACAGAACATGGATCCAGAGGGAAGCAGAATGCAAGAAAATACCACTGTTGTTGGTGGGTCTTGACGCTGAGAAGGCATTTGACAGAGTAAGCTGTGACTTTATGAGCAGGACAATGGAAACATTTGCATTCCCTGATAAAATTATAAGGTTGATTAGGAAGATGTATGAGGGATTGAAGACAAAAATTAAAGTGTGTGGCTTCCTCTCTCTGATAACTTCTGCTTGAGCAGAGGAACCAGGCAGTGGTGTCCTTTTTCCCCTTTGTTGTTTGCATTAAGTTTAGAACCATTGACAAGGAAAATAAAGGACTCTTTAATTCAATGAAATAATTGGTATGGTAGTCAAGAAAAGCTGGCTGTATTTGCAGATGATATTATTTTATACCTGATAAAACCAGAATTGTTCTGCAACATTTTGAAGCAGTTTCAAATCTTTTCGGGATACAAAAATAATGAAGCTAAAACAAAGACAATAGTGGTAAATTATGTACCCACACATGAATTGGTTCAACAATATCAATATTTATGGGGACATGATAAAATGAAGTATTTGGGAGTATGGATTAAAATGATTCTGGTGTAGAAGCCATGGATATGTGGGAAGAGACTAAAGAATTGGAAGCTCTGTTATATGGCTGTGAATAGTAAGATAGAAGAAGTTAAAATGTTTTAGTCCTTTTAGTATTATACACAGGTCAAGCATATTTTTATCAACCAGAGGAGAAGTTGTAGGTAGCAGTTAATAAAGAGCTGAAGGATTTTATCTGGGAGGGGAAGATGGCAAGAGTCAAGTGGGAAAATCTGATTCTTCCAGTAGAACAGGGTGTATTGGGATTACTCAATTGGATGGGGTATTTCAGAGCTACACAGTTAAGGCTCCTATACATAGCACAACCAGAAACCTATATTTCAAAGTGGAAAATGGCGATTGTGAAACAGGGGGAAGCTCAAGAAACAAGGAGAGACTGGGATTTTGGATGCAAACCTTTCAGAGTAACAGCAATCATACGGAGTATTATAGCCATAAAGTAGCCAAAAGTGTTCTAAAAACCTTAGTCAACACAGGAATGGAGAAAGGAAGTTCTGCTGATAGGGATGACAGCAATTAGGGATACAGACAATACGCAAGAGGGGGCTGGAATTTATTGGAGAAAACTGGCAAAGGAATCAAGGTAGTGGGAGCAAATAACTAGAGAGGGAAAGGTAATAGAATGGGAAGATGCCAAGAATTTGTTTGTACTGCAGGTTAGAGATTGCCTTCCCTACCAAGGATTGATGTAAAAATAATTAGCAGAGGATGTAAAATATTGCATGATAACTGTAAGAATCAGTCAGAGGAGGTTAGAAAGGATTGGTAAGAGAGATTGGCTAAGCAATTCACAAAGAAACAATGGGGGATATATCGTTTGTCTCCCAAGTATGCAACAAAATCTAGAAGATTTAGGATTTTTACTTGGAAATTTTTACATAAGATATTTTAATACCCCAAGTAGACTCCAGAGAATTTTCCCCATGTAAACAACAAATGTTGCAGGTGTGATTGGGGAGAAAGAGGTAGTTGGGAACATATTTTCTGGGAGTGTAATGAGTTGGCAGACTTTAAAGATTCCCTGCAGACAACTCTGTCAGATGCTGGGTGAGCAAATTGGTGTAACTAGGGAAATTATTTTTCTGAGCTATGAAACAGAATCGGAATTGTCTAGACATAGGCCTTGCTGAGTCTAATTATAGTGGCTGTCAAAAAAGCAATTACTAGAAAATGGACATCAAAGTCTAAATTAACTGTACTAGAAGTAGTTAATATAGTAACAGAGAAAGCAACTGGAATTGGGATCTTTAGAAAAGGGTAGGAGCAAATTACATAGGAAAAAATGGGAGTTGTGGGAACAATACAGGGGAGGAATGAGGTATAAAAGTAGGCAGGATTTGAATGAGCTATGTAATGTTTGGCTGACAATGATTGGGTAGATTATAAGTGATGTATAATGTTTGCAACTAGGATTATGTCAGTATGACTTGTTTTCATTTAATGTATGATTGCATATGTCATAAGTGATACTTATTAAATATGTTTCTTGTTTAATTAAAAAAAAAGGAGCATGTGTGGTGCACTGTCAGGCAACACAAGGGTGCCATCACACAGCCTGTATACATCCCAGGTACTAGACCCTCTTTTGCCATTACCTCACATATGACAAACTGCACTGATTTGGTTTTATTGACGAACTGTGCTTAATATGACTTCTTCTATGTAGATGACACTTCGGAGCTACATTGCTGCCTTCACCATGTTCTTGGGTGATATGTTTGTATACAGTATTTTTTTTTTTTTTTTTTTTTGCTCATCACCAGTATTGCTTCCATTTGCCTTGCCTGACTGTGTCAACCTTGTTGTGTCAGTGTTTGGCTGCACTGTGCATTATCGGTATGACTTCCTGATTTCGTTGTAGTACCTTTTTTTTGCCTGGCTGAACCTAGGTGAGTTTTGTATGCATCTGCTAGGGGACATCATTCTTGAATGCTGAGTGTCTATTATGCTGCAGTCTTGGGCATTGCCCAGCCATACTAATGGTGTTTGGTCACTCTCATTTGCAGTATCCAACAGCGTTGTACTTTTTAGTGCATAGCATGGGCATTGCAAGTCTGGCCCCATATGATCGCTTGTAAGTCATGTTTGCATCCACTTTGTCTATAAAAATATTGAACATCCGCATGTAGCGAGAACACACACACACACAGACACACACACTGAGGTTGTATTTCAGTGGGTGCTCAGTACACCATTGCTGTGGATGAATTGTTGCACTTGGTGGACTGTATATGTCCATGTATGGCATACTGAGTGCATACTGACAGTTGTGTGATCTCATGTTTTGAGTCATATGATTCTCAGTTCTGTAGATAAAATGCTGTGTGCATAGAGTCTTGTAAGCTACACTAAGGACATTCATGAATCAATTTTCTGGTGTTTACTGAGCCACGTGATCTTTCATAGTGCTTCACTTAAATTTTGTAAGTCTTGAATAACGCAAGACCTAGGAAAGATGTACCCCTGCTGAATTATTTTGGAGGAAGCAAAGTAAATAGTAATAATTAAGTAAATAAAACATTTGGGTCAGTTTTCAACTTCCCAAAATGTCTCAACATGTGAAGAGATCCGGTTTTCAGTTTTGATAGGCTGGAAGCAGCAGTGCTGTAACTTCTCATCTGGAGTGGTGTTTTTGAGAAATACACTTACAAAATGCTGCAAGAACTTTTACATTTTAGTTGACCAGTAATTACAAATTGGTACACAGGACAAACGTTTAACATCCTCAATACTGCAGGGACCCAGTGGCCCAGTTTTAATCAGTGTCTGTTGTGCATGTTAGAGTTATTTTGTTTAGGACTAGAACCAATAACCTCTGATTTAACCTGTTTCAGGGAGCATGCTAGCTATCTGAGTTATTGAAATATTTGCATACAGTATTTTTGAAGCTGCCTTTGATTGTAAGCTGAACTTAAGCAGGAGATTTATCTCTCTCTTTTTTCTCCCCCCAGCATCCAGAACTATACTCCAAAAGTGGGAGAATATGAAACATTCCAAGCAATTCGTAAGGCTTTCAAAGTTTGGGAAACCGTTGTACCACTAAGGTTTCGTGAGATAGACTATAGTTTGATTCGTGATGGTAGTGTCAAACCTGCTGACATCATGATCTTCTTTGCTGAGGGCTTCCATGGCGACAGCACACCATTTGATGGGGAAGGCGGGTTTCTTGCGCATGCCTACTTTCCTGGAGTTGGAATTGGAGGGGATACCCACTTTGATGCTGCCGAGCCTTGGACTATTGGAAATGCAGATCTGAATGGTGAGGAAAATCCGTGTCCCTCTATTAACCTCCCAGAAATATTTCTGGAACAAACAGGGCAACAATGAACGACTTTTGAGAAACCTATATCCTTTAGTCACCGCAACAAAATCTGCTGGTAAGATCCTGAGATGTGGAACATACCATTTTGGGTAGAGAAATCTCGGGTCTAAATCAGAACTTCCTAATCTTATAATAAGGCCCCATAGGTGTTCTAGCATAGATCAGAAAAAAATGCAGACATACATAGTAACAATATATGACATTAGAATGCACTTTACAAAAACAGTGCTAAAAAACAGAGCCCTTCCTTTCTAAATTTTTTGTCACTAGAAATTGATCCTTCTAAGCTGATGCCAATCTGTTTGTCAGCTTTTCCATTGGATGTTAATATTTCTGCCTACTTTTTCTTTAGCCACTGATTTAAATTTCAGCCTGTGGTGTGCCATATCACCTATGGCAGTCTTCTTGTAAGCCACGAGCCCTAATTTTCCTTCTTAATCCTGCAATAACTGTAATTTTTTTTCACACTTGTGCAACTGCCAGTGTGTTTCTTCATCTTATCACTGTTAGTCTTATAAGTGTTAGTGGACATTACATTCAAGATTAGGAGTATCCTTACTTTACTGAAGGGATTGTGTACCATATGGCTACGCTAATTACTTCCATCTGTCTACATTCAGCGAGTAAAGCTTATCTCAGAGTTATAGTTACTGATATTTGAAAGGTAAACACCAAAATAGGGAGGAAAATCATCATCTCAAGCACACCCAAAGTTAGTCTTGTATGATGGGGGAACAGTTGAAAGGTTTTTAGCTTTCCTGTATTTGTTGCTTACTTTATGAAGTGCTTGTACACTTGAAAGATAAGCCCTTGTTGACTGTGACATCAAAGTAAAATATGGAGGACTAGATTTACTTGAGTCTAATTTTTTTTTCTTTTGTTGTAGTTCTCATTTTTTTTATCTTTTGCCTCCTTAAGCTCATTTTAAAATTAATGTGACAGTCATTAAAGACTTCTTACAGTAGTTCCAGTTTAATTTGTTTCTATCTTAGTTTTTCTCACTCAGAACAAAGCATTGCTATTTTTTGACTCTCCTACCATTTGAACATTTTTACTGTTTTTTAAATATTTTATGCTGTTTCTTTTTTTTTCACAGCTGAGATCATTGTCCGTGCAGATTTTTATACAATAACATTTCTAGAGTAAACATCTACAGCCTTAAAGAAACATATATCTAGTAATTCCAGGTGGACCAAGTGGTTGTGTCGGGTTCAGGCGCCTAGGCAGCGAGACATTTCCCTGTGGTACATTTGACTGGGGACACATGGCTGAAGTGACATTCAGCTGCAGAGAAATATGGCTGTTTGCAAATTCCCTGTGGGCAAAGAGAAGCATATACTTGCCATGCCCACAGCTTTAATAACCACATGCACAGGGGGAAAACAGGGGGAAAAAAATGTCCGTGGTCCCCAAGGGAACATGAGATAGCAGGCAATATGGTAGGCATCAGCAGCAGGCTGGCCAGAGGGCATACCAGTGGCAGTAAAAATGCAGTGCACAATGGGCAGTGCCTTTATAATTGGAGTGTGTGGACCACTATCCCCTTCACAGTGTCTAGGAAACATTACCTAAAACGCATACTGGAGCATAAATGTGACTACAGTAGCCTGCAAGATTTCCTCCATGCTGTAGCACACTTCTACATGTTGTAGTTATATAAGTATGTACTGTACACTGAGCACAGCACTCATTACTTCTTCTGCTGCCATGCATTTGGCTATTAAAGCTGTGAGCATGGCAGTGCGTGCTTCTCTTTGCCCACAGGGAATTTGCAAACAGCCATATTTCTCTGCAGCTGAATGTCACTTCAGCCATGTGTCCCCAGTCAAATGTACCACAGGGAAATGTCTCGCTGCCTAGGCGCCTGAACCCTAAGTAAAACTATACCAGTATTGCATATAACCTTTTTTTTTTTGTGTGTGTGTGGGGGGGGTTAAATACTTTATAGCTCAACAGGTATGGTACTCTTCCATTTTATATGTATATTGTTGGGTATGTTCAGAATTGAAATATGGCTTAGTTACTCAAGTAATGTGATTTCTTATTCTACATCATAATTTAAGCTAGAGGTATGTCTCTTTTGTGGTGATGCCACGCACTTTTGAAGTGGACATTGCAGCCACTGTAGCAGTGTGTTAACTAATTGCAGTTACACATGAACCAGTTGCAGGGTCATCCCTGAAGAATATAAGCTTATGAAAAAGACAGTCTGTGGTAGTGGAATCTGCAGATGACCTTTTCAAATACAGAGCTGCAGTTTAGGGTTTAGCAAGCTGCATGCAGTTCTCAAGCTGCACAGTTTGCTACATTTCTTTCATTAATTCTAGAAACAAGCTTGAACAGGTAGAGATGCATGGTTTATGGATACAACACAAAGTCATAATTAACTGAAAAAAATTGCCAAACCGGTTTTTCCTTCAGTGGCAAAGACCCTTGTACCATATGATCAGTCAGCAGTGTCTGCAAGTTGGCAAGTTGGAGAAAGAAATTGCCTTCCTTTCTTTCAATAATTTTTTATTCATTTATGATTCAGTGTTGCATGAGTCAGCATTTTGAACAGCTACTATGACAACAGCTCAGAACTCTAATGTAGTCCTATCAAAAGGATATTGTTCAGTCAGTGTAACATCGGTTATTCTGAAACCTGAAGTTGAGTTTTGCAGAAAAGTATACAAGATCAAATTGCATGCAGTATTATACAGTGGTGCATGTGTCTGCATTTCTAGAAATAAGGAAAGGGATGCTATAGGTAAGGCTTATTGTCCTGTGGAAAAGAAGTCATTATTGTATACTTTTTCAGTAAAACTGTATTTTGAGTGTTAGTTTAGTCAGTCTGTGTAAAACTATATCACACTCAGTTCACCTTAGTTTGGAGTTAATGGAAAACTTCGAACAAGAAGCAAAAAAAACAAAAAAAAAAACATAATGTACATCCTAAGTAGCTATACTAATGGATCTTTAATTTCTATAATCCAAAATAACTTCAGTGGTGACTACCATACCGACACTGACTTTTGTCTTGTTTCAGTTTCTTCTTCTGGTTACCCAGATTCATTGAGTGTCCTGTGTAAAATAGATAGTTCTCAGAGTAGTACAGTCCCTTTTTTTTTTTTCCCCTCCTGTGTGAACTAACCAAGGAGCAGAAAGCAATGCTTTCTGATTTGCATATGATGGAAAGCAGTTTTCTTTTGTGTGTCTCTGTACTTCAAATAAGGTTTAAGTGGAGGATGACCAGTTTTGAAGCTGTCTATGTTTTGGAGTTAGTTGTATAAAGCAGAGTGTAGTATGGGATAGTCCTGTGTCTAAAGTGTGTCTAGGATCTTTGTCACCCCCCCCCCCCCCACACACACACACACACACACCACAAATGCTAAGTGCTTTTGCTTCTATTGAGAAGACTGCTTAATGTGTTATAAAGTTGTGATGAAAGTTGATTGCAACAGGGTTCAGAAGCTGCATTCTTAAGAGCAAATTTGTGTGTGTGTGTGTGTGTGTGTGTGTGTGTGTGTGTGTGTGTGTGTGTGTGTGTGTGTAAGCTTGATGGAAATTATTTTGCAAAGCCAGGCTGGTGATCAACCAGTGACTTAGCAGAAAATGAGAATAAATGTTAAACTCTTGATCATTGTTGCTAAGTGTGTACCGCAACAAACATTTAGGGTGCAAATTGGTTTTGGTTGAACTTATAATCCATGTCAATTTTTTGTCCTTGTTCTGCAGGTAATGATGTCTTTTTAGTAGCAGTTCATGAGTTAGGTCATGCACTTGGACTTGAGCATTCCAATGACCCTTCTGCAATCATGGCCCCTTTCTACCAGTGGATGGATACTGAGAACTTTGTTCTTCCTGATGATGACAAAAGAGGAATTCAGGAGCTGTATGGTAAGAAAGAGATTAACAGCTGTGGCTGTGTATGTAAATCTTTGCAAATATATATGCAGTTACATTTTCTGCTAACTGCCAAATGATATTTGTATTGCATGCTGTCCCTTACATTAAATATGTATATAATAAGTAGAGCATGAAGAATCTGCTACCATTTACTGGTAGTTAAAATTTTATTTCAATAAAATGGATCCCTTGTGTAGCTGTGTCATCGTTATAGCCTAGTATTGCATGCCAATTCCATTTTTACATGTTTTTGCTTCCTTCTCTCTGTCAACTTAAGTTTATGCTTATGGCTCATTCATCCTCTTCACAGCACTTCACATCAACTCATAGGAGGTGTTGAGTGTCTCATTTTCCAGAAGGGGTTTGTCTTTGATGAAAAAAATTAAAATAGTAAAGACTGTGGTTGAAGATACTTAACCACTTTCATGTTAGTTTAATTTGGAAAAGTTATCGTATGTCAGTTTAAAAAAAAAAAGTTTCAACCAGAAATACTGAAATGAGGCTGTATTCTACGGATGCTTAGCATGTCATCTGTCTTGGTGTGTTGCCTAAGCACCAACATCATTTATTCAGATAACTGGTAAAGTAGTGTACACTGGTGATCCCTTGCAAGTTGTCATTGGATTGTAGTAACAGATTGCTTCAAGCAGATGGAATGTTTTTTTTTTTTCTGTCCTCAGTTACTATAAGTTATTTAATTACAGTTTATCCTTGCAGGACACCAGATACAAGAATGTGAATAGTGTTGGCGGCATACGTTACCCACAGCAACAGGTGTTTCGTGTGTGCATGTGTGCATATGTTAGACACACACACACACACATTTTTTAAGAATTGTGGTTTGCTGTGCACCTTTTGAATGCTATTAATCTCATAGCAGAGGAGTGCATTTTATCTTTCTGTTGATTTCAGAAGTGTAAATGAAGTAATCCATGTAGTATATACATTTTTACATACTTGATTGTGTGAAACTGATATATGTTACTTGGTGGATAATTACTTTCTCCTTATCAGAGCAAAATATCAGAGATGTATTCTGGTAAGAGGCAGTTGTTCTAGGGGTGTAGTAAGAGGGAAAGTGAAATACATTTCCTTTTTGCCTCCCGTCCTGCTGACATTAAAGCTTTCCTCCATTGAGTCCTGGGCTACTGTGTTGCTTGTCAGTGGCAGAATGGTTAATAACTCTTTAGAGTTAACAGGAGGGAATTGCCATCTAAGCAGATATAAAAGTTGAATTACAGCCATCTTTGGACCACCAGTCTCCCCTGCAGACATTTTCCTTCCTTATGTGGCTTGGCAGCCCCTCTCCACTGGGTGTCCCAAGTGACAGCTGATAGGTCTGAAGGAAAGAGCTGATATCAATACTGACTTTCCTGTAAAAGCCTTAAAACCCTCTTAGTAGCTCATGTCCCCCACCTCCCTTGCCACTTCCTGGAGGACCTGCAGAGAAGCAGTCACATTTGCATACACTGCAGATTTTTCAGTTCAGTCCGTAACCCACCCTGATGGCTGATGTAAACATTCTGAAACTGAGGAGTACTACTTTCCCACCTGAGCTGCTCCATCAGTGCCAAACAACTTGTTGAACCTGGGTTATAGTCAGGTCTTTATCCCTCAGTGCTACAGAGCCAGGTATGTGAAAACTGAAATACTTTCCAGAAAAAAAAAATCATCAGACTTATATTTATTTAAAATTTGTTTGACTTTTTCACAGTCAAATGAGGCTTAACCTAGTACAGTAGTGTACTGTACTGGGATATTATATGTTTACTAAACGATCTAAAATTAATTTTCTTGTTGTATTTCATGAAATAAAATAATTAAAAGACAGCCCAGATATGGGTTTATTATAGCTTCACAGCCTTACTGTTGCAGTGTTTCAGGCACTAGAGTCATATAGCTTGGAAACGTTTCATTATTTTCCCTTTATAGTAAGTGTCTGTATAGTCCTTTTTTTCTCATAATTGTGTACATCAAAGACTTAAATTATGTTCATATAATGTAAGAGCAAAAACTAATATTTTTCTGTTTGTAAGTCTGTTTTAAGTATCAGAAGTCTTCTTACAAAAATTACTAGAAGCTTTACACTGACTCCATAATTTAACCTGCAGCTTTTTCATTGCTCTAGATTTAAAAGCACAACCTAAATGGAGACAGTACTTATACATCCAAAAGACATTGTCCAGGTAGAAAGTTATTTCAGAAATCTTAACATGTTATTGGCACGAGCCTCCTGCAGGTGCTGCCAACCTGTCTTACATTTGTGGTTCTTTAAACTGTAGAGTGCTGCGCACACCTTTTTTTTTCAGGCTGTAGGTTGCATTACATTTTCCTGACTATATCTTCATTGAGCTGATGTTAAATTAGGAGTAACATGTATATTTTCTATAGAAGTGACCTCTTTATCACTGCAGAGATGACAGCACAAAAATCTTAGTGCTATCATGGGCCAAGCTGGGCAGTATGCTGTTTGTTAATCCTTAAGGGTAGCATCACAATTTTAAGTGACCACGGTGGTGGTGCTGCAGTAGCGTTGTCGCCTCACAGTAAGACGCTGTCCGGTTCGATTCTCAGCTAAATCGTCTTCTGCGTGGAGACGTGCGTGAATGGACGTACCTTTGTTGAAGGTTGTGCATCAGGACTGGTAACTCGGCACGTAAAAATCAACTACCAGTCATTAGCGGAACGGAGTTCCGCTGTGGCGACCCCTAAAAGCCGAAAGACACAACAACATGGCTAGTTCCACAATGTAAAGGTTTTGGCTAATATGGCTAGCTCCACAATGTAGAGGTTTTGGCTTATATGGCTAGTTCCACAATGTAGAGGTTTTTGCTATGTTTGTATGCCCTAGATTAGCTGGCTTTGATTAGCTGCATTGGAGCTGGAGAGCTACTTTTTGAGACAGAGATTTGATGTAAACAGAGATGTTGGCTTGCCCACCCAGAGGAAAGGTGTTGGTAAAGTCCCAAAGGAAGGGCTCCATTTGGCAAAGGTGATGTGCTGTAGCTGTTAAAATTTGGTACTAAGTAGCACAAACCCTCAATGTATGTAGGTACTCTAATTGTAAATTGTAGGGGTGTAGAAGTATGCATTAGAACTCCATCCAGCATAGTTGGGCATTGTACCAGTATTTCTGGCCAATAGGTCAGATGTTAAAGAACATAAAAGAATTCCCATAACTTTTAACTAGTTGATAGCTGTGATTCCTGGCTCCTGTGTCCTTCACACAATGTCCTAGGTGCTTCATTTTAAGAGGAACAAATCAATTAACAAGGAAAGGAAATGTCCATCTTCATGGGAGAAATGGGGCCAAAGGTAATAATTTAGAAACTAATCTGTTTTAGATGCAATATGCATCCGAGAATGCAAGTTTTAGTCCTTGAAGGTTTCAGCATTGTATGCCATGTATAGGCAGCAGTTGCATGTAACTTTTTACCAGTTTGCTTTATGGCTGTTTGCTGTAAGAGATGCATATTTCCCTTTTTAGAGTAGGGAGTGATTTAAGTTTAAATGCAGTGCAATTTCCCCTTCTTAGTCATTAGGGAAGAGAGCTATGCAGTGAGTTTAAATAATGCATACATATGTGTTATTAACTGCTTTTTAAACTAAAATCTGATACAATGTGGTCTGTCCTCTGTCACAACAGAATAAAATAGACAACACTTACCAGAAGAATGGTGATCATTTACATGAACTTTTTTTTTCACAAATAATAAGGAAAAGCAGTATGCAGCTCTTTGTCAGAGCCATCCCAAAAATTGCAGAGATCTGTAGACATAGTACTCATGGTGAGTGATGGGAAAGGAGGAGTGTTCTCAGCAACCTGGCAAGGATTTATTTGCCAAGCAAGCTGAAACACCTTTGTCACTAATCTGTAGTTACAGGGGCTGGATCAACTTCGTACATATCTACCATTTTCAGAAATACATAACTTTTGATACTTAATCCATTTATTGACTTTTTTCTTGCTGGCTTTCTTGGCGTAATTGTTACAGCATATTGAAGTGACTGGGGAACTGTTGCTTTAGTCAAAAACTGATAGTTCAAAAGTTATTTAAAATTATGATCTGAAGTCCATTTTCATCTCCTTCAACTGATGGGACTTGAATCTGGTCTCAGCACTTCCAAACTTGTGGATCTTGGGCTCCCGACTCCTCCCCTAACCATAATCCCTCTCTGTTTCTCCCTAAATATCTCAGCTCTCATTTGCCACCTGAACCGAATGGTTGTATGTTTCTAGGGCTCTGATTTCCAGTTCTTTCTTGACAGTAAGTCAACAATTGTTTTGTCCTTTTATTAAGCCTTTAGGCTTAGACTTCCTTTTCTTCACCTTTCCCTACCCTTCTTTAGTACTTATGCAAAAAAAAAAAAAGTTCTTTCTCAAACTTCATCTCTGTAGATTTTGTATGTAGCTATATTTTACTTTTAGATTAGTATTGTTAGATAAGGCTTTTAGAATCCTTAAGGGTTTACTGTTTGGGTATTTTTGATAGTGCCTTGTAGCTGTAAGTTAATACTTCTGTGTGAAGACATTCTAGTTAAACTTTTAATACTGTTGTGGCCTATTGTGTGGTGTCTGTTGCAGTGGGTTTTTGTCTTTCAGTGATGCAGTATGGACCATGGTGGGTAAGAGCTTCAAAAAGTGTACTAAGTGTGGCCACAAAATGCACCCCAGAACCCTCATACCCTCTGTGTATATTGTCTGGAAATGGTCCCGAGACCCCCGTACCCTCTGTGTATATTGTCTGGGAGCAGTCCACCTTGACACTAACTGTGAGGTCTGTGCTTTTTTGGTCTCAAGGCTCTCCAAGTAGAAAGGGCAAGCTAATCCCTAAAGGTTTGTTACTAGCTCAGTAGGGTCGTGAGTTTTCTGCATCCCCTTTGAAGGCTATGGACAAGCCAAGTCAGAAAGAGAAGGAAAAAGGAGAAAAGACTCAGGGGAAGCAAGACTCCTGAGAAGAGTTCAGAAAACCAAGAAAGTGGTCTCTCAACCCGACAGCTATCCCATTTACAGCACCGAATATTGTGAAGCCATCGGACTCAGAATCTGGTCAGATCCGATGATCTTCACCTCCACAACTTTTCTCAGTGGAATCGATCAGCCCCAGGTTACGTTACCCGATCCTGCAAGAAAGACGGCAGTCAAGGGCTTGGCTTCGGTAGTATCTTCATTGACATCTGCCCATTCTTCGAGGAGCCTTACCAAAGCTTATGCTGACAGGATGCTGCAGATATTTCTTCAACAGCAGATCAGTTGGGAGTCATCCCAGTGTCATCTGTGCAGATTGACCTGAGAACACTTCTCATGACCTCTCCACTCAAGAGTGTGATGTTGATCTGATCCACAGCCTATGGATCCAGTCATACCCAGAACACCTGCATCAGTGCTGATAGACCTCACCTCTAAGACTCTGACCTTACCCCACTCTCTTTCGACTCCAACCTTGTTAGTCAGAGCTGACATGTCTTAGCCAGAGCCCTGGTGCACGTGTCGACTTTAAAACTTTCTGATATGTCTCTTCCTCTCGGGGCATCCAGCCTCTACAGCCTAGTTCTAATGTCTACTTTGGATCCAGGATGGGTCGGCATCTGTGGAGCTTTCTCGGCTCTGGCCACTCAAGTCTCCCTCTATTCTGATTTCTGGCTCAGCTTTCAAAACCTTCGAGAGGGTTCTCACTACAAGAGAAGGGGTTCCTCCAACATGCTGGGATACATCCCAGCCCTTTTATTTTTCTGCTTCAATCTCTGTGCCAGCAGTGACAGTCAGCTTCCAAAGGTGATTCATGTCTGTTGTTTGAGGCTTCCCAGTACCCGGTTCTTAAGAAGCAGACTTGTAAAAGTAAACATAGATTCATTACCTGAATTTGTCATGAAAGCCATGGATTTGGATGAAGGGGAGGGCTTCCCTAGTTCCCTCTTTGGCTACATCACCTTTGGCGAAATCGTGGAATTGAAGTAGAAGGAGAGGTTGGTACACCATCCCTGGAAGAATCCATGTTTCCTGGAGGCTTTTGAAGCTGGCTATTCTACTTCCTAGGTAGTCCCTCCTCCTGATGCCCTCAATGATTTGGTTGTTCAGAGAGCTTGGAAAGAGCCTGGCGTAGCAGAGCAGATAAGGAAGAAACCTGACAATATCTTGTCAACTCCTAAGGATAGGACCCACTGGAGTAAAGGTCCTCTGGTAGATGCTATGGTCATAGCAGTGGCCACCAAAACAGAACTTTCCGAAGAGGATACATCTGTACCCCCCAATAGGAAATCTATAGCTCTGAGCAAATTTGGAAAACAGACTTATGCTTCAGCAACCGTTTCCCTTAGAGCGCTGAACTACCCGACTTGTATCACGCTTACCAGTTTTCTCTTGGGTAATTTTCCAGCAGATATCCAGAAAAATGTGGAACCCCAGGTATCGCCCTCAGCTCATTTTCCAACATCTCCATGCATCTACTGTCCAACACAGCAGATGGAGCGTTGGGAGCAGCAGGCACCAGCATAGCCATACACTGTCCTGTCATGCCTGGATGGGGTTGTGTGATTGCGGAAGGCTTTAAGGCATTCTTCCTTAGTGCCCTTATGATTGTTCTAATCTCTTTTTACCCAACCAGGAGTGAGCAAGGTGATAAGACTTTGTCTGCCATGGGAATCTGCTTCTCAGCTCCTCAGAGGATCTTTTCAAGGAATCAGTGAGGAAGAAGGAAGTTGTGGTTTAGAAATTTTCAGGGATCTGATGTCCTTTTCATTATTCCTCAAGGAGTGGGTTTTGGATCTGATCCTCGGATCTGACTCTGCTGCATACTTCGGACTTTGGTTCCAACTCTTGAGCTGCTCTGTCTACTCATAATGCCCCAGTCCAAGTCCATCCTGAATACCTCAGATCTCGTTTGCTGCCATTGTGACCAGACGTATGGTCTTTTGTCTCGCAGTGTTTTTTCAAGTTTTTCAGGTTTTTTGTAAGTTAAAAAAAAGTTCAACTCTCTTATCTAGATTTTCCTTCTTTTTACTATAAACCACCCTCTTAGTCTTCATTTTCCCTGCGTCAGGAGTTTCTGTACTATTGCCTAATAGTAATTTCTTAAATTTATCATTGCTGGTAATTTCTCTTTTTGTACTGTTTCTCTCCATCCTTCCTTTTTAACATTTTTTTTTATTTATTCTTTATTTTATTTAACATTTGTTAACCAGGAAAGTCCGACTGCGTCAGAAACCCATTTTCAGTGGAATCCTGAGGAGAAAAGCTCCAAATGATACATGAAAGTTAAGACATTATACATGAACAAGGTTATAGTAAGTATTAAAGTGCACATTTACTAAGTAGTGAATACTAAAGTACACAGAGGTAGATACAATAATAAAACGTACTAAATAGACAATACTAAATAAAAGTAATGTGTTAGATCATAACTTTTTTTTTTTTGAGAACGTAGTAATTCTTAGTTACCATTGCTGGTAATTTTTTCTGTATAAAATAATAATAAAAAAAAAAATCTTCATGTATTTCTCCCTTTTTTATTTTCCCTTCTGCTGTCATGGCGGACAAGCTGACAGGTTTAAAAAAATGCACTTCTTGTGTGCACAATATCGCTAACTTGGATATACCTAGGAGCAGCTCATTTAAACACAAACTACTCAATATGTGCAGCATTCAGTACAAGAGCTGTAGCTTGACAGAAACGATAAACTTATCCTTAAGGTTTTACTTCCTTCTTCAGCTATATCTTCTTCAGGGGCTCAAACACCCAGTAAGACCACTAAAGCTCCTTCGGAACATAGGAAATGTACACTGCAAAGTCTCCCAGGACTTCATCGGAAATGCCTCCTAAAGTTTCAAAACTATTGGATCGCACACCTTTGGACCTGAAAATATGCACTCTGGATCCAAAATCTTCAGATCCAAAACCATCGGATCTGATTATCACATCATCAAGCCAAAAAACTCAGATTACGAATTCCAGGCCCTCAGATCCGAAGCCTAGTACATCGTACACTCCTAGAGCTCATTCTCCTGAGTTTCTTTTGATCCAAATTCCCCTAGACTCCATTCCCCTTTTATGCAGATTCCCAAAAAGCACTCTAGGCTCCAGTCAATCCCATCATCCACCAAGTCCTCCAGAAGTCTTTCCAAGGCAGATGTGGATAGGATGATGCGAAAGTTCCTCAGAGCCCAGAGCCAGAGGGGGGTTATCTTGCCTCTGTCCCCTACTGGATCAGTGAGTCTTCCTGCCACTACTTACACAGATGATGTTCTTCATGTTTCACTGTTGCAGTCATCACATTTGGGTTATCCCTGCCAGGGTAGCCCTCAGTCAGCCCGAATACCAGAGGCTTAGTATTTCTGCTTTGGTTGCTGTCGCTCCAGGACTGATGTTAGGTCATCATTACATCAGTCTTTCTTGCCGAGGAGCGTGAAGCAGAAGCAGTTCGCATGAGTGCCGGTTGGCCACTACCTGAGTTTTTCGTTTCCAAATTAAAGTTGAAGTCTCCTAAAGCTAAGTACCCTGTTGGAGATCCTTTTTTCTTGCTCTAACCAATGTCAGAAAAAGTTAACAATTGTCTTGCCTGTGGAAAGCAAATACCACATTGAGACTTTCATTCTTACTGCGTCACCTGTTTAGGCCCAGATCACAACATCCCCCACTGACGCTTTTGTGCTTTGTTCAACGGCATAACTATACATCATCGGGCACTTATTGTAGCTAGATATTTTCGCTCTCAGTCCTCAAATTCCCCTATGGCTTCAGTAAGCCATCCAACATCTGATCTTCTGAAAAAATGTAAGGATAAAGACAGAGACAGCCCGCACAGGTCCAAAACTGAAGACAACGCTTCCGTTAAGTTCTCCGGTCTTCAGTAAGGCGCTTTCGTAGCCCCTGATGCCCGCTTCTGTGGATTCACAGGCCGTTACCAAGACCCTTTATGCCGTGAGACTCTTCATCGACTAAGGATCCTGCGGATGTCTACCTTGGATGGGTCCGGAGCCGCTGAGCAGGCACTGGCTTCCGAGGAAGTACTTCGTACTACCGATACTCGACACAAACCGATGACTTATTTTACGTCTTCAGTTCTTTCGAAAACTGAGTTTCTAAGGTGCAGGGTAAAACCACACCCAAAAAGCTGACTACCCAAGCTCAGGCACCTGCTTCCTTGCCTCAGTCTCAAATGCTTAAAATGGCGGAAGACCTTATAATGCTTATCAGGGGAAGCCAGGCTACCCCTTACAAAAGAAAGAGACTTGTCCCCAGTAGTTTTATATGAACAGGAGACTGATGACTCTGATGCATCTGAATATGAAGATATGCAACCCCTCTCTGCTTATGAGGATTCTGATGCAGAGGAATCCATCCCTTCATCCTCTCCACCCGAGGATTTTTCCTTTGGGGAAACCCTACTTACTTTAAGGGAGCATTTACAATGGGAATGTCAGGACTATCCTCAGTCAAAAAAAGAGACTCTGGGAATTCTTAGATCTTCCACAGCACAGACCTCTGGCCATTCCTCCTGTCTGGGATGTTGTGGATGATGTTTTTATGGAATCCATTCTGACCCCTGACACCCTCCCTCCTGCTCCCTGGAAACCTGACAGATGATATATATATATATATATATATATTTTCAAAAATCCTACTGCTGACCACCAAGGTTATCTCTCAAGGACCTAAAGGAATCAAAGCAACTTCAGCTAAGAATCCCACCCCCTCAGATAGGGATTCCTGAGCATTAGACAGATGGGGTAAAAAAGTATATACCTCTGCTTCTCTTGGTATTAGTGTATTAAATTGTCAGTTCCAAAAGCTGAACTAACAGCAACATACCATGGAGCTCCTCGAAAAAAAAATATCTTCTTTCCCTGCTTGTGCAGGAAATAAAGAGTTACAAGAGTTAATGCATTCTGCAAGTCAACTAAGCACACCTTACATTGTGGTTTTAACGCCCTAGAAGCATCTTGCAGGGCAGCAGTCACTGGTTCTGTCCTTAGAAGGCATGCTTGGCTTAAGGAACAGACCTTGCCAGACCATGTGAAATCCAAATTATTGGACGTACCCTTGCACAAAGCCAACTTATTTGGCACCAAGGCAGAAGAGGTCTTAAAAAAGATGGAAGAAAAAGCTAAATCTATGCAGATAGTTAAAAACTTCCTACAGGTCCAACCACCGAGGTTCAGTAGGCATTGCCCCTCCAAGCACTGGTCCTTTCCTGCCCCCTCCAGTTCAGCTCAGCCCAGACCCAGGGGAAGCAGACCCCCCCCCAGACAACAGCCCCAAGGAATGTAAATATCTAAGCAGTGGAGTTCCTCCTCTTCAAAACCAGGGAGTGCAAAGCGACCCCCTTATGGTAAGAGCGCACAATGACTTTACACTTCCACCCCCTCCCTCTGCCCACCTGCTCTTGCCCCTAGGAAGAAAACTCTCTTTCCACGCAAGCAACTGGGCCACCATTACCAGCAACCACTGGTTCCACAACATAGTGTCCCAGGGATACAAATTTTATTTCCACACTCTGCCAACCCCAAAAGGGTTCCCAGATCTTCCCCCCAAACCAGTGGGTAGAGGCCAAAAAGCAAGTCCTTTCCCTGGTCTCTATGAGAGCAGTACAGCATGTTCCTGCAGAACAGATAGACCAAGGTTTCTACTCCAGACTCTTCCTAGTACCCAGAAAAGGGGGCACATGGCGCCCCATCCTCGATCTATCCATTCTAAACACCTTTCTGGTGATACCAAAATTCAAAATGCTCACCCTCCAGCAGCTTCTACCTATGCTTTTCAAAGATGCTTGGTTAGCCACCCTAGACTTAAGAGGCCTACCTACGCATCCCAGTCAGGGAATCATGCAGGAAATACCTATGTTTCAGGGCAGGATCACTGCACTTCCAGTTCTCTGCACTTCCCTTTGGCTTATCCACTGCTCCCATAGTTTTCACAAAATGTCTGGCTCCCGCCATTGCTTTTTGCAGACAAAGAAATATTCAAATTTACCCATGCTTAGACGACTGCCTTATTCAGGCAGACAGTCAGGAAAAGCTGCTAAAGTGCCTGACCTTTGTAAAGGACCTACTGACCTCCCTGGAGTATACTGTCAATGAAAAGAAATCCAAACTAGTTCCCACACAAAAAATTGTATTCCTGGGAGCAAGCCTGGACACAGCATCCCAGATGGCATTCCTTACTGCAGAAAAACAAGTCTACCTGACAGCCTACTTCTCTCAGCTAGCCACCAGGACCCAGTTACCCACAAGGAAAATCCTACAAGCTCTAGTGTTCATGGCTTCTTGCATTCTACTCATTCCATATGCCAGACTGCATATGAGGAAACTACAGTGGTACTTAAAAAACCTTTGGTGTCAGCACTCTCAAGACTTGGAAGCTCTTATACCAATGATACCTTGCCTAAGGACAGATTTTCTTTGGTGGGCAGCAGCATGCTCCCACAACAAGGGACTACCTTTCTCACCAGCCCCCACCGCCCAGACCCTCACCACAGACTCATCAGACTATGCCTGGCGTGCACACTTTGACAGCAGGTGCATTCAGGGCCAGTGGAGCCCAAATCAAATACATCTGCACATCAACCAAAAAGAGATGTTAGCTATTCAGCACTCCCTGACAGCTTTCAGACCCTTACTATCCCCGGGGCCTCTACTGATTAAAACAGACAACACTACAGTGATGTGGTATATCAACAAGCAGGGAGGGACTCACTCTTATCCTCTGTGCAGGCTCGCCATGACCCTTTGGCACACGGCCTCAGACATGCAGCTACACCTGTTAGCACAATTCCTGCCAGGCTCTCTAAACCCTCTGGCAGACATCTTAAGCAGAAACCTGCTAGACTCACATGAGTGGCAGCTAGACCAAAGAACCTTCACCTTTGTAACTCAGAAATGGGGCACCCCGAAGGTCGACCTCTTTGCTTCCCACTCCACTCATCAGCTCAGGAAATTCTGCACTAGGGAACCTCACAGCAAGGCCTGGAAAGTGGATGCTCTATCCTTCCAGTGGGTAGACCTCTTGGTCTATGCATATGTTCTTCGTGTTTCACTGTTGCAGTCATTACATTCAGGTAATCTGCTGGCAGGTTGCCCTCAGTCAGCCTGATTAACAAAGTTGTGGGTCCCGTGTCGGTTGCTGTTCCTTCTTCCATGACGTCAGGTCGTCAGGATTATAAAACATGCAACTGATGCCATTACATCAGTCTTTCTTGCCATGCGGTGCCCGAATCAGAAGCAGTTCACAAGTGCCGGTCGGCCGACTCCTGAAATTTTTGTTTTCGAGTTTCAGAACGGAAGTCTTCAACTTAAAGCTAAGTACCCCATTGGGAAAACTTTTTCCTGCTCCTTACTGATGTCAGTAAAAGTTAATAATTGCATTACTTGTGGAAAGCAAATACCCCATAAAGATTTTCACTTGTACTGTATTCCTTGCCTAGGCCCTGACCACGACGTACCTTGCTGTCGGTTCTGTGCTTTATTTAATCAGCGCACTATCTGGCATCGGTACATTTTTCCCTCTAAATATTTCGTTTCTCAGTTTAATTGTCCAGAAATGTCATCAGCTAGCCATCCGACTACCGGGATTTTTAGAAAATGCAAGGTTAAAGACAGAGACAGGCCGCCGAGGTCCAAAACTGCCAACGACGCTACTCCTAAGCCAGTCGCCAGTTCTCCGGTACTCGGTGAGGCACTTTCGCAGCCCCTGATACCCACTACTTCTGATTCGCAGGCTTCTACTGCGACCCATTCGGAGTCCGGTATGCCGCGAGATGCATCACTTATGGAACCCGCGGATGTCTCTACCTTGGATGAGTCCGGAGCCACTGTGCAGGCACCGGCTTCTGAGGGTATATTCAGGCGTACAGACTTGCATATTAAACCAACTCCACCTTCAATACTAAGGCCTAAATCTCAATCTATGTCTAAAAAACCGACGCCCAGGACACATGTTCAGGCCCCTATGCCTAAAAAACAAATGATCAAAATGGCTTACTGTAATTAGGGTAGTCAACCCCCCCCCCCCACCCCCTTCTAAGAGGCCTAGGACTGAGCTTGACTATGACTCTTCTGATCAGGACTCTGTTTCTTCTGACTCTTCTAATGACATGGATTTGTCCATACCTACTTATGAGGATTCTGATGCAGAGGATTCCATTTCCTCTGCTTCCCCCCCTGAGGACCTTTCTTTTGGGGAAACTTTACATACCTTAAGGGGGCATTTCCACTGGGAAAGTCAGGAATTTTCTGATTCAGAAAAGAGGCTTAGGGATTTCCTTCTACCTCAGCATAGGCATTTGGCTATACCTCCTGTGCTAGACATTGTTGATGTGTTTTCGGAATCCAGAATGGCCCCTGATTCCCTGCCTCCGGCTCCCAGTAGACCTGACAGATACTACAGGGTTCCTCAGTCCCACAAGTTCCTTTTCAGAAATCCTGTTGCAGACCCAGAAACCATTTCTCAGGGGCCCAAGGGCATTAAGGCTTCTACTGCTAAAAATCCTACCCCTTCTGATGGAGACTCCAAGGCCCTGGATAGATGGGGTAAAAAAGTTTATACTTCTGCAACCTTGGCAATCAGGGCTTTAAACTGCCAATTTCATATGTTAAAATATCAACAGCATATTATTGGACTTCTTAAATAGAAAATGATGCTGATTTCTGACTGTATGGAAAATAAAGATTTACAGGATTTATTGCATTCTGCTGAACAAGTTGGAAAACATACTTTGCAATGTGGTTTTGATTCTTTAGAGGCCTCCTGCAGGGCTGCTGTTACTGGGTCTGTTCTTAGAAGGCATGCTTGGCTTAAGGAGCAATCTCTGCCTGATCATGTTAAAGCGAAATTGTTGGATGCTCCTTTAAATCAGGACCGCCTGTTTGGCAATAAGGCTGAAGAAGTTCTAAAAAAGATGGAAGATAAAGCTAAATCTATGCAAACTGTAAAAGATTTCTTACAAGTGCAACCTCCAAGATTTAGTAGGCACTGGCCTACTAAGAATTGGTCCTTTCCAGCTACTTTCAGATCCACTCAAGCCAAACCCAGACACTCCAAAAACACCAGGTTTCAGTCCCAGGGGACTCTCAGAACTAAACAATGGGGGGCCTCCACTTCCAAATCTGGAAATAACAAGACACCCCCGTGTGGTAAACAGTCTCAATGACTTTCCTTTAAAATTACCAAGCACTTACCTTTTAGCTGCCCCTTTGGGGGGAAAGATTGCTCTTCATGCAAAAAACTGGGAACTCATAACCCAGGACAAATGGGTTTTAAATATAGTGTCCCAAGCATACAGATTTCATTTCCACATGGTGCCAACACCAAACGGGTGGCCATACCTGCCTTCAAATCAGTGGGCAGAGGCTCAAAAACAAGTACTTTCCCTCTTAAGCATGGGTGCTATTCAACCGGTACCAGAAGAGGAAAAGGGACAAGGTTTCTATTCCAGGCTTTTCCTGGTACCCAGAAAAGACAAATCATGGCATCCACTTCTGGACCTGTCTACTCTAAACACCTTTATGGACATTCCAAAATTCAAGATGCTGACTCTTCATCAGTTACTTCCTATGCTGGGCAAAGATGCCTGGTTGGCAACTCTAGATTAAGAAGCATACCTGCACATCCGAATCAGGGAATCATGCAGAAGATACCTACGCTTCAGAGCAGGCTACTTGCATTATCAGTTCTCTGCACTGCCTTTTGGCTTGTCTACTGCGCCCAAGGTATTCACAAAGTGCCTGGCTCCAGTAATTGCATTTTGCAGGGAAAGAAATATTCATATATATCCATACCTGGACGATTGTCTAATTCAGGCAGAAAACCAGGGCATACTTCTAAATCATCTGGCGTTTGTAAAAAAAAAAGGTTCTAACTTGTCTGAGGTACACCATAAACGAAAAAAAATCACAACTGGTACCCTCTCAAAAGATTACATTCCTGGGTGCAAGCTTGAGTACAACTGCCCAGATGGCTTTCCTCACGCAAGAGAAGCAAATTCATTTGGTAACTTACTTCAACCAAGTGGCCACAAAAACCCTGCTATCTGCAAGACAAGTACTGCAAGCCTTGGGGTTCATGGCCTCCTGCATTCTTCTAATTCCATATGCAAGACTGCATATGAGCAAACTACAGTGGTACTTAAAAAGTTTATGGAGTCAACATTGTCACAGCCTGGAAACAATGATTCCTATCATACCTTGCCTATGCCTGGAGTTCCTATGGTGGGCAGAGGCCTGCCACCAAAACAAGGGACTGCCATTCACACTACCCCTTGCCGTCCAAACCCTAACTACAGATGCATCAGATTATCCATGGGGAGCTCACCTGGCAGGGAAGTGCATTCAGGGCAAATGGAACTCAAATCAAATTCACCTACATATCAATCAAAAAGAAATGTTAGCTGTACAGAATGTTCTGACAGCCTTCAAGGACTACATTCTTCCAGGACAACTAATGGTAAAGACTGACAACATCACGGTTATGAGGTACATAAACAATCGGGGGGGGGGTACACATTCCTACCCCCTCTGCAGACTAGCCATGGCATTGTGGAACACAGCCTTGAGCTACAAAGTGCACCTACAAGCTCAATTCCTGCTAGGAAAATTGAATACACTGGCAGACGGACTAAGCAGAAATCTCATGGACCCACACGAGTGGAAACTGGAACCACGGATTTTCAACATGTTGACAAACAAATGGGGGAGCCCAGACATAGATCTATTTGCCTCCCCCCAGAACTACCAGTTGGACAAGTTTTGCACAAGGATTCCCCACAAAGAAGCATGGAAAGTGGATGCTCTGTCCTTCAGCTGGAAAAACCTATCAGTCTACGCCTTTCCCCCTCTGCCTCTTCTCTCCAAAGTTCTGCTAAAAGTCAAACAGGACAAACCAAGAATGATTTTTATTGCTCCAGACTGGCCATGCCAGCACTGGTACCCACTCCTGCGCAGTGTGTCACAAATATCTCCATGGCATCTGCCTCAGACCTCTTCCTTGCTGTCACAGCAGGAGAACCAAATTCTGCACCCTCAGCTTCCAACATTGAACCTTGCAGTCTGGCTGATCACTTAAATTCACCCTTAGCATACCTCAGCAAACCTGTGATGGATGTCATCTTCGAGGCGAGAAGACCTAGTACTATAAAATCTTATGCTGACAAATGGAAAGGATTCTGTGCCTGGAACCAATCTTTAGGGATGAGCACAGCAGTGCCCAATTTACCTCAGATTTTGCAATACCTCATTCCCTCCAGTATAGCTCTTCTGAGTGTGTACCTTTAACTCCCAGTGGGCGTGGCTTGAGCCTTTAAAAAATGAAGTTATCACCTTACATTTCTAACAAATACTCATTGACATAGTTCAAACATCAATACAACTGTGTTTGCCATCGTGTATGCTTTAAGATAAAATATTCGGATACCTTGTATGTAGTATGGTTTTGGAAGTATTAATGCAAATATGAACAAGCCATGTTAGACGCCTAGAGGCGCAGTAGGAGGTAACTGCAGATGCACCTGGAGGCGTTACTCGGATGTAATGAGTTGCTTCACAAGAGCCTGTCTTTTTCCCCTATTAAAATCCATGCTTCAGCTGTTTCAGCTCACTATAACACAGAACCTCCCCTCTTCTCTCATCCCATGCTCAAGCAGTATTTCAGAGGGGTAAAGAACTTGAGACCACCCAGGAGAGCTCCTACCCCTGCCTGGGACCTTAACTTTGTTTTGGAGAAGCTCACTCTACTTCCTTTCGAGCCAGCTGCTTCTGCAGACTTAAAATTTCTTTCTTGGAAAACAACCTTCTTTTTAGCAATCACTTCAGCTAGAAGGGTATTTGAATTACAGGCCCTTATGGCAGTGGAGCCTTTCATCATCTTTCATGCGGACAGGGTATCTCTGAGGACCAATCCTTCCTTCATGCCCATGGTGGTTTCCAGTGTGGCTCTTAATCAGTCCATTCATTTGCCAACCTTCTTTCCCACAGAATCCACAGAACAAAGGGGAATGGATTCTGCATTCTTTGGACGTGCACAGACAACTTAGATTCTACTTGGACAGAACTAAACTTCGAAGAAAATCTGAACAATTGCTAGTAGCATTTGCTGCTGGGGCAGAGGGGAAGGCTATTTCAAAACAAACCATTTCTAAATGGATAAGCCATTGCATTCATTTCTGCTATAAGCACCATGGAAAACCTATCCCCCAGGGGATCAGATCTCACTCCACCAGGGCTGCATCTACTTCTGCACCTTTTCTCAGAGGTGTTCCTACCAGGGATATTCTAGAAGCTGCTACCTGGAGTTCTGTACATACTTTCACCAAGCATCATCATTTACCAATTTTCTCTAAATCCAGAGCTGGCTTTGCCACTGCTGTCTTGCAGGGCCTTATAACTGGTCCTAATGCTGTATAAATTCCTCCTCTCAACCATAGCTTTGGGAATCTACCCAAATGTAATGACTGCAACAGTGAAACATGAAGAACATAGTACAGTTGTGTACACTTAACATAAATGTAGATGTTCGAGTGTATTCACTGTTGCAGTCCTGGTTACCCTCCCTCCAGACCCGTTTTTTTCTCTGACTATAGATCTACTTTCTTTTACTATACTTAAAAGCCTTTTTGGTGTATTTGCTTTTGGTTGGAGGTATATGTTTGTGTTTTTAATTTTATTTGCTCCCCATTTGGGGGGCACCTGACATCTGGGGCAAGGAAAAACTGATGTAATGGTGTCGGCTTCATGTTTTATACCCCTGACATCATGGAAGAAGGGACAGCAACCGATGCAGGACCCATGACTTTTGTTAATCAGGCCGACTGAGGGCAACCTGCCAGCAAATTACCCGAATGTAATGACTGCAACAGTGAATACACTCGAACATCTACATTTATGGTAAGTGTACACAACTGTACTTTCCCTCTCTACCACTCATTTCAAGAGTACTGCTCAAAATAAGGGAGGAAAAACCGAGGGCAATCTTGATTGCCCCAGACTGGCCATGCCAGCACTGGTACCCACTGCCGGTCACCCCTGCCACCATGGCACCTACCTCAGATTCCAATACTCCTGACCCAGAGGAATGGAGAATTCATGCATCCCCAATTGCAGACCCTCAATCTGGCAGCCTGGCTTATTCCCTGACCTGTCCTCAAGCTGCCAGTCTAAGCAAGCAAGTTCTAGATGTTGTACGTGAGGCCAGATGCCCCAGCACTAGAAAATCTTATGCTGACAAGTGGAAAAGGTTTTGCACCTGGGTCCAGGCTAAGGGAGCTGGAACGGCACAGCCTTCCCTACCTCTCATCCTAGATTACCTGGCAGGCCTACTACACAGTGGTCTATCCTCTTCTTCTATTAAAATTCATGCCTGTGCCATCTCTGCTCATTTCAGCACAGAGCCACCTCTTTTCTCACATCCTCTCTTCAAACAGTTCCTAAGAGGGGCTAACAATTTGAGGCCACCCAGAAGAGCTCCTACCCCAGCTTGGGACCTAAACTTTGTGTTGGAAAAGCTCACCCCCCCCCCCTCCTTTGAACCTGCAGCTTCAGCAGAGTTAAAATTTCTCTCTTGGAAGACAGCCTTGTTTCTGCCCATCACTTCAGCTAGAATCGTATCAGAGCTACAAGCACTTATGGCTGTAGAGCCCATCATCATTTTCCATGCTGACAGGGTCTCCCTCAGGACTAACCCGTCCTTCATGCCAAAAGTGGTGTCCGGTGTGGCTCTCAACCAATCCATTCATTTGCCCACCTTTTTCCCTAACCCACAAAACAAGGGGAAAAGGATTCTGCACTCTGTAGATGTGCACAGACAGCACAGAGTCTACCTAGACAAGAATAAGTCTTATAGAAAAACTGATCAATTGCTAGTCAGCTTCGCTGCAGGAGCAGAGGGCAAGGCTATATCCAAACAAACAGTCTTCAAATGGATAGGACACTGCATCCATTTCTGCTACAAACAGCACGGGAAACCTCCCCCCAGGAGGTCAGGACACATTCCACCAGAGCAACCTCCACCTCTGCAGCTTTTCTCAGAGGGGTCCCCACCAGGGACATCCTGGAGGCTGCAACACGGACATCTGTTCATACCTTCACCAAGCATTACCACCTGTCTGTATTCTCCAAATCTAGGGCAAGCTTTGCCACCACAGCTTGCAGGGCATCGTAGCCAGCTCCCATTCTTCCTGACTGCCTCCACCCTTTTCTTCAGCTTTGGGAATCAACCCAAATGTGATAACTGCAACAGTGAAACACAAAGAACATAGTACAGTTGTGTACACTTACCATAAAATGTAGATATTTGAGTGTATTCACTGTTGCAGTCCTGGTTTCCCTCCCTCCATCCCCCTTGTCTCTCTCTCTCTCTCTCTCTCCTTACAAGGAGTTTTTGGTTATTTACTTTCTACTGGTGGTGGTGTTCCACCATTACCTAGCTCCCTATTGGGGGCTCTTGACAGTTAGGGCAAGAAAAACTTATATAAAGGCGTTGGCTGCCAGTTTTTATACCACTGACGACCTGACATCAGTCCTGGAGCCACAGCAACCGATGCAGAAATATTAAGCCTCTAGTATTGGGGCCGACAGAGTGCTACCCTGGCAGGGATAACCCAAATGTGATGACTGCAACAGTGAATACACTGTAACATCTACATTTATGGTAAGTGTACACAACTGTACTTTTTATCTCCTTCTGTGATCCATCCTTCAGTTTCGGAGCCCCAGGATCCATCAGCTCCGAGAGTTCTGGAGTCTGATCTAAAGAGATTTACTTCTTTAACTTCGACAGAATCCTGACCAGTTCTGCTCCTATTCCTTCTGATCAAAATAGGTCCCGGAGCTGAAGTGTTGGTTCCATGGCCCCGGGATCTACTCCGATGTTGTCAGATCCATCCCTGCCCCTTGGAGCCTCAGAGCTGGACAGCTCTGGTCCAGTTCCCTCCTCCAAGCATGGATCCTTTCAGAGTCGTGATCTTCCCATACTGGAACACTCAGCTCTGGTGTAGGTGGCTACGACTTCACCAAGTCCATCTGCCTTTGAGGTTGTGGAAAGGGCTTTTTCTTGTTCTAGAGATATGGTCTTTCTCCCTTCAGATATTCCCTTATTCCCTCCTCATTTCTGAGCCCATCAGACCCATTCCCCAGGGACAGCCAGATGTTCTTCATGTTTCACTGTTGCAGTCATCACATTTGGGTTATCCCTGCCAGGGTAGCCCTTGGCTGGCCTGAATACCAGAGGCTTAGTATTTCTGCGTCGGTTGCTGTCGCTTGAGGGCTGACGTCAGGTCGTCAGTAGTATAAAGTAAGGCAGCCGATGCCATTACATCAGTCTTTCTTGCCTTGGAGCCCGAAGCAGAAGCAGTTCGCACGAGTGCCGGTCGGCCGCTACCTGAGTTTTCGTCTCCTCCATTGGGGATCCTTTTTCTTGCACTAACCAATGTCAGAAAAAGTTAACAATTGTCTCGCCTGTGGAAAGCAAATACCACACCGAGACTTCCACTTTTACTGCATCACTTGTTTAGGCCCAGACCATGACGTCCCCCGTTGTCGCTTCTGTGCTTTGTTCAACGCCAGAACTATCTGTCATTGGGCCCTTATTGTAGCCAAATATTTTCTTTTACAGTCTTCGAATTCCAATATGGCTTCAGTTAGCCATCCGACAGCAGATCTTCCGAAAAAACGTAAAAATAAAGACAGAGACAGAGTGCACAGGTCCAAACCTACCGACGACACTTCCGTTAATCTAGTAGTCAGTCTTCCGGTACTCAGTGAGGCGCTTTCGCAGCCCCTGATGCCTGCTTCTGTTGATACGCAGGCAGCTACTGAGACCCTTTCGGAGTCTGGTGTGTCGCAAAACTCTTCTTCGAATAAGGACCCTGCAGTCATCTCTACCTTGGATGGCTCTGGAGCCGCTGATCAGGCACCGACTTCCGAGGTTATCCTTTGCACTACCAAATCTCGACACAAACCGACATCTTCTTTTGCGACTAATGTTTTTTCAAAAATGACCGAGTTTTTTAGGCCCAGGGTTCGAACCACATCCAAGAAACTGATGCTACCTTGCCTCAGTCTCAAATGATTAAAATGGCGGAAGACCTTATCATGCTGATCAGGGGAAGCCAAGCTATCTCCTCAAAAAGGAAAAGATAACTGTTCCCTGTAGTTTTGTCTGAACAAGAGTCAGATGAATCTGATGCATCTAACTATGAAGACATGCAACCCCTCTCCACTTATGAGGATTCTGATGCAGAGGACTCCATTCCTTCAGCATCTCTGCCAGAGGATTTTTCCTTTGGGGAAACCCTGAATACTTTAAGGGAGCATTTCCAGTGGGAGAGTCAGAACTACCCTCATTCTAAAAAGAGACTCAGGGAATTCTTAGATCTCCCGCAACACAGACCCTTGGCCATCCCCCCAGTCGTGGATGTTGTGGATGACGTTTTCCTCGAATCCAGCTTGATTACTGATGCCCTACCTCCTGCTCCCAGAAAAACAGACAGGTACTATAGAGTCCCTGACTCACACAAATATCTTTTTAAAAATCCAACAGCTGACTCTGAGGTCATTTCTCAAGGGCCAAAACGGATTAAAACAACCTCTGCTAAGAATCCCACACGCTAAGACAGGGATTCCCGAGCACTGGACAGATGGAATAAAAAGTATACACCTCAGCTACTCTTACTATCAGGGCACTAAATTGTCAGTTCCATATGCTGAAATTTCAGCAACATACCCTGGAACTCCTTAAACAAAAAATGTCTTACTTCCTGCTTGGGCAGAATCTAAAGATTTACAAGACTTAATGCATTTTGCAAGCCAAGTAACTAACACACTTTTACTGTGGTTTTGAAGCCCTAGACGCTTCTTGCAGGGCAGCAGTCACTGGATCTGTCATTAGAAGACATGCATGGCTTAAGGAACAACCCCTGCCAAGCCATGTCAAATCTAAATTGTTGGATGCCCCCTTACCCAAAGATAACTTATTTGGCACTAAGGCAGAAGAGGTCTTAAAAAAGATGGAAGAAAAAGCAAAATCTATGCAAACAGTTAAGGATTTCTTACAAGTCCAGCCCCTAGGTTCAGCAGGCATTGTCCCTCCAAGCACTGGTCCTTTCCTGCTCCGAGTATACCAGCCCAGCCTAGGCCCCATGGAAACAGACCCCCCCCCCCACCCCCAGACAGCAGCCCCAGGGAATACAGAGATCTAAGCAGTGGACTACCTCCACTTTAAAACAAGGGAGTTCTAAGCCATCCCCTTATGGTAAGAACTCATAATGACTCACCTCCTCCTCCTCCCCCCTCTGCCCACCTTCACTTACCTTTAGGAGGAAAACTCTCATTTCACTCAGGCACCTAAACCACCATATCCAAGGACCAATGGGTTCTGAACATTGTGTCTCAGGGATACAAATTTTCCTTCCATACCCTTCCAATCCCAAAAAGGTTCCCAGATTTACCTCCAAATCAGTGGCAGAGGCTCAAAAGCAAATCTTTTCCCTTCTCTCTATGAGAACAGTAGAGCATGTTCCTGCAGAACAGATAGGCCAAGGCTTCTACGCCAGACTTTTTGTGCTACCCAGAAAAGAGGGCACCTGGCACCCCATCCTCGATCTATCAATTCCAAACACCTTCCTGGTGATCTCAAAATTCAAAGTGCTCACCCTCCAGCAGCTGCTACCCATGCTGTCCAAGGAGGCTTGGCTAGCCACCCTAGATCTAAAATAGGCCTACCTCCACATTCCTATCAGGGAATCATGCAGTAAATATCTCCACTTCAGGGCAGGATCTCAATACTTTCAGTTCTCTGCGCTTCCCTTTGGCTTGTCTACTGCTCCCCAAGTTTTCACAAAATGTCTGGCAATGGCTATTGCCTTTTGTAGACAAAGAAATATCCAGATTTACCCATACTTAGATGACTGCCTTATTCAGGCAGAAAGCCAGGAAAAGCTGCTCAAGCACCTGGCCTTTGTAAAGACACTACTAACCTCCCTAGGATACACAATCAACAAAAACAAATCCAAACAGGTGCCCACCCAAAGGATAATCTTCCTGGGAGCAAGTCTGGACACAGCATCCCAGATGGCATTCCTTACACCAGAGAAATACATTTTCATGACAACCTACTTCTCTCAACTAACCACCAGGCCCCAGCTATCTGCAAGGAAGATCCTGCAAGCTCTGGTATTCATGGCATCTTGCATGCTACTCATTCCATGTGCCAGACTGCACATGAGGAAACTTCAGTGGTACCTAAAGAGCCTTTGGTGTCAACACTCTCAAAACCTGGAAACTGTTCTACCTAGAATTCCTTGCCTCAGAAAGGAATTTCTTTTGTGGGCAACAGCATGCTCCCACAACATGGGACTGCCCTTCTCTCCACCCACTCCCACCGCCATACCCTCACTACAGATGCATCAGATTACGCTTGGGGTGCACACTTGCACGGCAGGTGCATACAGGGCCAGTAGAGCCCTCAGGAAATTCCTCTGCACATCAGTCAAAAAGAGGTGATGGCTGTGCAGCACGCCTTGATAACTTTCAAACCCTTTCTCTCTCCAGGGGTTCTCCTGATCAAAACAGACAACACCACTGTGATGTGATACACCAACAGGCAGGGAGGGACTCACTCCTACCATCTATGCAGGTTGGCCATGACCCTTTGGCTCACAACCTCTTCCATGCAACTACACCTGTTAGCACAATTCCAACCAGGCTCTCTCAACTCCCTGGCAGACCAATTAAGAAGAATACTGTTAGACCCCAACGAGTGGCAGCTCAATAGAAACACATTCTTACTAATAACTCAGAAATGGGGAACCCCAGAGGTCGACCTCTTTGCCTCCCACACCAACCATCAGCTTAGCAAATTCTGCACCATGGAGCATCACTGCATGGCATGGAAAGTAGATGCCCTGTCCTTTCCCTGGGTAAACCTCTCGGACTATGCCTTTCCTCCCCTACCTCTCATTCCCAAGGTACTGATCAAAATAAGGGAGGAAAAACCAAGGACCATTCTCATAGCTCTAGACTGGCCCAGACAGCACTACGCATCCTGTCCCCACTGCTCCCATGGAATCTTCCTCAGATTCCCAACCACCTAACCCAGAAGGAAGGGGAATTCATGCACCCCCAAATACAGACACTCAGTTTGGCTTATAACCTGACCCCTGACCAATCTGCCCTCCTCAGTAAACAGGTGCTGGATGTTATCCGAGAGGCCAGACGCCCTAGCACCAGAAAATCTTATGCAGATAAATGGAAAAGGTTCTCCACCTGGATCCAGGCTAAGGGGGCCAATACAGCACAGCCCTCCATCCCACTCATCCTGGATTATTTAGCTGACCTGTTACACAGTGGTCTCTTTCTCCTCTATAAAAATTCATGCCTCTGTCTCATGTTCCCATTGAGCAGCCTCATTTTTCACACCCTCTGATCAAGCAGGTGTTCTTCGTGTTTCACTGTTGCAGTCATCACACTTGTGCTGTCTGCCTGCAGGTATCCCTCAACTGGCCTGAATACCAGAGTTTTAGTATTTCTGCATCGGATGCTGTCACTTTTTCCATGATGTCAGGTCGTCAGGGGTATAAAAACAGGCAGCCGATGCCATTACGTCAGTCTTTTTTGCCGAGGAGGAGCCCGAAGCAGAAGCAGTTCACAAGTGCCGGTCTGCCGCTACCTGAAATTTTCATTTTCGAGTTGATCATCCTGAAGTCTTCTAAAGCTAAGTACCCTGTTGGGGATCCTTTTTTCTTGCTCTAACTGATGTCAGAAAAAGTTAACAATTGTCTTGCCTGTGGAAAGCAAATACCTCTCAGAGATTTTCATTCTTACTGTGTCACCTGTATAGGCCCAGACCACGACGTCCCTTGCTGTCGGTTTTGTGCCTTGTTTAACGCCCGAACCATTCATCATCGGGCTACCTTTGTTCCTAAATTCTTTCACTCTCATTCTCCCTATTCCGAAATGGCTTCGGTAAGCCATCCGACTACCGATATTCCAAAAATATGTAAGGATAAAGACAGAGACAGACCGCATAGGTCCAAAACTGCCAATTACTCTTCCGTTAAGCTAGTCGCCAGTCCGCTGGTACTCAGTGAGGCGCCTTTACAGCCCCTGATGCCCGCTTCTATGGATTTGCAGGCCTCTGCTGAGACCCATTCGGAGTCTGGTATACCGCAAGATGCGTCTTCGACTGTGGAACCAGTGGATGTCTCTATCTTGGATGGGTCCCCAATATTCAAATCAAACCGACTCCTTCTTTTTTAGCTAAAACTACAGAGATCCTTAGGCCTAGAGTACGCACTACGCCTAGAAAACAGACAACCAAAGTGCATGATCAGGCTCCCATGCCACAAAAACAAATGCTTAGAATGGCTGAAGACCTTATTATGCTAATTAGGGGAGGCCAGCCTTCCCCTGCTAAGAGGCAAAGAATTCAGTTGCCTTCAGATTCTACCGATCAGGAGTCCGATGACTCTGATCTTTCTGATTATCAGGACATGCCCTTATCAGCCTGTGAGGATTCAGATGCAGAGGAATCCATTCCGTCTGCCTCCCCTCCAGAGGATTTTTTTTTTGGTGAAACCTTGCATACTTTAAGAGAGCATTTCCACTGGCAATGCCAAGACTATCCTCAGTCCAAAAAGAGACTCAGAGAAGTTTTAGAGTTGCCTCAGCACAGGCCTTTAGCTATACCCCCTGTCCTGGATGTTGTGGATGATGTCTTCATGGAATCCAGTCTTACTCCAGACATCTTACCTCCTAGGAAATCTGACGGGTACTACAGAGTACCTGATTCCCACAAGTTTCTTTTCAAGAATCCTACTGCTGATCCTGAGATCATTTCCCAGGGACCTAAAGGTATTAAGGCTACTACAGCCAAAAATCCTACCCCTTCAGACAGGGATTCCAGAGCTTTAGACAGATGGGGTAAGAAGGTATATACCTCTGCAACTCTTGATATCAGGGCATTGCATTGCCAGTTTCACATGCTGAAATACCAGCAACATATTATGGAACTAATTAAACAAAAAAATGGTAATATTTCCAGATTGTGCAGAAAGTAAAGATTTGCAGGAGCGTATGCATTCTGCAAACCAAGTTATTAAGCATACTTTGCAGTGTGGTTTTGATGCCCTAGAAGCATCTTGCAGGGCTGCAGTCACTGGCTCTGTACTAAGAAGACATGCTTGGCTGAAGGAGCAGACCTTGCCAGATCATGTCAGATCAAATTACTAGATGCTACTTTAAAAAGTGACTGTTTGTTTGGCACCAAAGCAGAAGAAATTCTTAAAAAGATGGAAGAAAAAGCTAAATCTATGCAAACTGTTAAATAATTCGTACAAGTGCAGCCACCTAGATTCAGTAGGCATTGTCCTTCTAAACACTGGTCCTTTCCAGTTCCCTCCACGCCTTCTCAGACAAGACCCAGGGGAAACAGACCACCCATACTACAGTCTCAGGGTATGCAGAGATCTAAGCAATGGAGTGCCCCCACTCCTAAAACAGGGAGTGGTAAGTAAAGTTCACAATGACTTCCCAGCCCTGCCCAAGTGCTTGTGCCCCTAGGAGGAAAACTTGCCCTTCATGAAAAAAAACTGGTTATCCAGCACTCAGGATCAATGGATACTCCACGTTGTATCCCAGGGATACAAATTTTATTTCCATTCACTGCCAACCCCAAGCGGGTTTCCAGACCTTCCTCCAAACCAGTGGGCAGAGCCTCAAAGCCAAGTACTTTCCCTACTCAATATTAGAGCTATTCAGCCTGTTCCAGTAGAACAAAGGGGTCAGGGCTTCTACTCCAGACTATTCCTGGTGCCCAGGAAAGAGGGCTCTTGGCGCCCAATCCTGGATCTTTGAATTCTCAACACCTTCCTGGTGGTCCCAAAATTCAAGATGCTTACCATGCAATAGCTTCTGCCTATGCTAGCCAAGGATGCCTGGTTAGTCATCCTAGACTTAAAAGAAGGTTATCTACACATCCCCATAAGGGAATCATGCAGGATATATCTACATTTCAGGGCAGGATCTATGCAGTATCAGTTCTGTGCACTTCCCTTTGGCTTTTCTACTGCGCCCAGTGTTTTCACAAAATGCCTGGCTGCAGCCATTGCATACTGCAGGCAGAGAAATATCCAAATTTACCCATACTTGGACGACTGCCTGATTCAAGCAGACAGTCAGGAATTGCTACTTCAGCACCTGGTATTTGTAAAAAGCCTTCTAACTTCATTGGGGTACACCATCAACGAAAATAAATCACAACTGGTACCCAGTCAAAAGATTGTATTCCTGGGAGCAAGCTTGGACACAATTTCCCAGATGGCATTTCTCACTTTAGAAAAACAGGTCTATCTGACAAACTACTTCAAACAAATGGCCACCAGAACCCAGCTATCTGCAAGAAAAATACTCCCAAGCACTAGGGTTTATGGCCTCATGTATTCTGCTAATTCCATATGCAAGACTGCATATGAGGAAACTTCAGTGGTACTTAAAAAGTCTTTGGTGCCAGCATTCTCAGGACATGGAAACAGTCATTCCTATCATACCTTGTCTAAGGGCAGAGTTCCTTAGATGGGCAGAAGCATGCAACCACAACATTTACTCAGCCCCACACCACCCAAACCCTGACCACAGACGCATCAGACTATGCATGGGGGGGCTCACATGGCCGGCAAATGCATTCAGGGCCACTGGAGCCCAAGGCAGATTCTCCTACACATCAAGTCAGAAAGAGATGCTAGCTGTACAGAATGCTCTGGCAGATTTCAGATACCTAATCCTTCCAGGACAACTGCTGATAAAAACAGACAACACCACAGTTATGTGGTACATAAACAAGCAGGGGGGAACCCATTCTTACCCACTCTGCAGGTTGGTCATGGCAGTGCGGATCATGGCTTTGAACAACCAAGTCCATTTACAAGCTCAGTTCCTGCCAGGCAAATAAAACTCACTGGCAGATGACTTAAACAGAAACCTCCTAGACCCACACGAGTGGAAATTGGAGCCCAACACCTTCAGCCTTCTGATCCAGAGGTGGGGGACCCCAGAGTTGGATCTCTTTGCCTCCCCCGAGAACCACCAGGTAAGCAAATACTGCACCAGGAACACTCACAGCAGGGCCTGGAGGGTGGATGCCCTATCCTTTCAATGGGAAAACCTCTCAATCTATGCCTTTCCCCATCTGCCCCTTCTCTCAAGGGTACTACTCAAAATAAAACAAGACAGACCAAGGACAATTCTGATTGCCCCGGACTGGCCTCACCAGCACTGGTACCCACTTCTGCGCAGCCTGACAACGGTGCCACCCTGGCACCTACTCCAGACCCCTACCCTGCTGTCTCAGCAGGAGGGACAGATTTTGCATCCACAATTGCAGATCCTAAATCTTGCAGCCTGGCTTATTCCTTGAATACTCCACCAGCAACCCTAAGCAAACAGGTGCTGGATGTCATTCTTGAAGCCAGAAGGCCTAGTACTAGGAAATCCTATGCTGAAAAATGGAAAAGATATTGCTCTTGGATTCAGTCTAAAGGAAAGGACACAGCAGTGCCCTCCTTACCTCTAATCCTGGATTACCTAGCAGAGCTACTCCACAGAGGCCTATCCTTCTCCTCCATTAAGATTCATGCCTCTGCAATTTTGGCTCATTACAGTACTGAACCACCTCTATTTTCACACCCTCTCATCAAACAGTTCCTGAGAGGGGCTAACAACTTAAGGCCCCCATGGAGTGCACCTGCCCCTGTTTGGGACCTTAACTTTGTACTGGAAAAGCTGACGCTTACCCCTTTAGAACCTGTTGGTTCAGCAGAGTTAAAAATCCTCTCTTGGAAAACAGCCTTGCTTCAAACCATCACTTCAGCTAGAAGAGTGTCTGAGTTACAGGCACTGATGGCTGTGGAACTCTTTAATGTTATGTAGTCCTATCTTGCCTCCATTATTACGTGTGGGTTCGGAGCCGATCCTCAGCTCCGACTCGGCCACTTAGAAAGCCTGAAAACTTCTGATTGGCTCGTGGCTAATAGGTATCCCATGGTGCATGCGCACATTCCCCAGATCTCGTTTGACGCGTATTCAGTCGGAAGGTTCTTTTGGTTGGCCGTGGCTAAGTGATTTAGTTCTTTATTATTACTACTTATTAGGAGTTTTTTGCTTTGTGTGAACTGTTATTTGGACCCAAGGTGAAAGATAACCTCACCAGGTGTGAGCAGGAAGGAAAGACTCTCTCTGCCATGGGAGTCCGTTTTACCGTTCTTTCTAGACATTACCCTAAAGGTCAGAAGAGCGGCAAAATGTGGTTCAATAAATCACAGAAACCTTTCCAGGACACACAGCGTGATTCCTCCTTCAGAGGCAGGGGAGGAGGAAATAATGGTAGACGTTGCCCTAGAGGTGGGGGGGGGGGCCCACAAAATCAGGGAGGTCGCGATTCCTTTCGTGACCGTCCCTATCAGCATTCGTGATGTGGAACCTGACTGTGCGTCTCTGGAGCCGGTCGGGGGTCACCTGTCCTTGTACCCAGAAGCCTGGCTAAATCTCACTCTAGACAAGTGGGTACAAGACATTATCACCAGTGGTTACTCTATACCCTTTTCCCTTCCACCACGCCCTCCCAAAAGGATCCCAGATGTACCACCCAATCACAGGGATCAAGCGGCTATAGAGATAAAAAAGCTGTTATTAAAAAGAGTCATCCAAAAGGTCCCAACAGACCAGACAGGATTCGGAACATACTCCAGGTTCTTTTTAGTTCCAAAAAGAATGGGCTGGAGACCCATCCTAGACCTCAGCAGGTTAAACGAGTATGTAAAGAAGTCCATTCTGGATCTTTCAATTCTGAACACCTATCTGCAAGTACCAAAATTCAAGATGCTAACACTACAGCAGCTTCTTCCCATGCTAAGCAAGAATGCTTGGCTAGTAACGTTGGACCTCAAGGAGGCATACCTGCATGTTCCTATCAGACAAAATTGCAGAAGATACCTCCGCTTCATTGCACGTTCAACACATTATCAATTCTCTGCACTGCCCTTTGGCTTATCTACTGCGCCCAGGGTCTTCACAAAATGCCTGGCACCAGTAATTGCATACTGCAGACAAAGAGGAATTCAAATATACCCATACCTGGACGACTGCCTTATTCAAGCAGAAAGCAAGGACATTCTTTTAAAGCATCTGGCATTTGTCAAACACCTTCTAAGTTGCCTAGGGTACACAGTAAACGAAAAGAAGTCAAAACTAGTGCCCTCACAAAACATAATATTCCTGGGTGCCAGCTTGAATACAACGGCCCAGATGGCTTATCTCATGCCAGACAAGCAACAGCAGCTGACTCAATATTTCAAAATAATGGCAACAAAGACCCAACTCCCTGCAAGAAAAATTCTGCAGGCCTTGGGATTCATGGCATCTTGCATACTACTAATACCATTTGCAAAACTGCATATGAGGAAATTACAATAGTACCTGAAAAGTGTATGGACTCAGCACAGCCACAGCTTGGAAACAATGATACCACTCATTCCCTGCCTTCAACAGGAGTTTGTATGGTGGGCACAGGCATGTCACCTCAACAAGGGTCAGCTTTTCACCTTACCCACAGCCAGGCAAACTATGACAACAGATGCATCGGACTATGCCTGGGGAGCACACATGGTAGGACAGTACATTCAGGGCAAATGGACTACAGATCAAAGGCATCTGCATATCAATCAAAAAGAAATGCTAGCAGTACAGAATGCCCTAACAGCTTTCAAGGACCTCTTACACCCAGGACAACTAATAATAAGGACGGACAACACCACAGTAATGTGGTACTTAAACAAGCAAGGGGGCACACATTCCTACCCTCTATGCAGTCAAGCAATGACCTTGTAGAACGCAGCACTGTCTTACCAGGTTCAATTACAAGCACAATTCCTGCCAGGAAAGAAAAACACTTTGGCAGACGACCTAAGCAGAAACATCATGGATCCCCACGAGTGGAAACTAGATCCACAAGTATTTGCAATGATAGCTCAAAAATGGGGACGCCCACACATAAATCTGTTTGCCAGCTCCCAAAACTACCAACTTCAAAAATTTTGCACAAGGACATTCCATCCACAAGCTTGGAAAATGGACGCCCTCTCATTCAGTTGGAAAACATTAACAGTGTATGCCTTTCCTCCACTGCCTCTTCTAGCAAAGGTACTGCTGAAAGTCAGATTAGAGAGGCCACAAATGATACTCATTGCACCAGACTGGCCATGCCAGCATTGGTATCCAATTCTAAGGAACATGGCCCACGGCCCACCATGGATTTTACCACAAATTCCTCACCTGCTTACCCAGCGAGACAGTCCGATTCTACACAGCCAACTCAAGACTTTAAACCTGGCTGCATGGCAAATTACCTAAACAACCAGCCAACTCCTCTATCCAAAGCTGTTATAGATGTCATTCTGGAGGCCAGGAGGCCCAGCACCAGAAAAACCTAATCAGACAAATGGAAAAGATTTTGCGCCTGGAACCAGGCTAAAGGCCAAAATCCCCTTGATCCAAACATTCCTCAGATTCTACAATGTTTAACTGAGATGTTGCACAAAGGACTTTCCTTTTCATCTATTAAGATCCACGCCTCAGCAATTTCAGCTCATTACAACACGGATCCTCCTTTATTCTCACATCCACTCCTAAGACAGTACCTCAGAGGGGCTAAGAACATAAGACCGCCCAGGAGAGCACCAACACCTATTTGGGATCTCAACTTTGTTCTGGAAAAGCTTACACTGCCGCCCTTTGAACCAGCGTTTTCAGCCGATTTAAAATTTCTTTCATGGAAAACTGCTCTGCTACTAGCAATAACCTCAGCTAGAAGAGTCTCAGAGCTACAGGCACTAATGGCAGTGGAGCCTTTCCTCATTTTTCATCAAGACAGAGTCTCTCTACAAACTAACCCTACCTTTATGCCAAAGGTGGTATCCAGTGTGGCCCTAAACCTAACCATTCATTTGCCCACCTTTTTCCCAAATCCCCAGAACAAAGGAGAAAGACTCCTGCACTCTTTGGACATTCACAGGCAATTACATTACTACTTGGATAAAACTAAGGCATTCAGAAAATCTGAACAGCTCTTTGTAGCCTATGCTGCAGGATCACAAGGAAAAGCTATCTCAAAACAGACCATTTCTAAATGGATAGGGCATTGCATACATTTCTGTTACACGCATCATGGGAAACCGGTACCTGCTAACATTAGGTCCCACTCCACCAGGGCTACCGGTACATCAGCAGCCTTTCTCAGGGGAGTGCCAACCAAGAATATTCTGGAAGCTGCAACTTGGAGTTCAGTGCACACCTTCACCAAACACTATCACTTACCCCTATATTCTAAGACTAGAGCTGGTTTTGCCATTGCAGTTTTGCAGGGCCTACGAGCTTCTTCTAACCCTGTTTAACTCCACCACCCATCCTTAGCTTTGGGATTCAACCCAAGTGTGATGACTGCAGCAGGGTAACACGATGAACATAGTACAGTTTTGTACCTACCATAAATGTAGATGTCCGAGTGTTCACCCTGCTGCAGTCCAGGTTACCCTCCCTCCATCCCCTCTGAATTAGCTGAACTTATCTATGCCACTCTATCCTATACAACCTCTGTGGTGTATTTGCTTTTGCCTGAAGGTATTGTTTTATTTTTATATAGCGATATATATATATATATATATATATATATATATATATATATATATATATATATATATATTGCCTCTGGGGCAAGAAAAACTGAAGAAAATGGCGTCGGATGCCTCTTATATACCCCTGGCGCACTGACGGCAGGGAAGAAGTGACAGCAACTGACGCCGGACCAAGACTTTGGAACTCAGGCCGACTGCGGGACCGCCTGATGGCAGGATAACCCAAGTATAATGACTGCAGCAGGGTGAACACTCAAACATCTACATTTATGGTAGGTACAAAACTATACTTTTTCTACCCCTCAATGAACACTCTCTAGAAATCAGAGAGGTGGTAAGAAAATGTGGTTTTGCAAATCTCATGGTGTACCAGACTATAAGAAAATGTGGTTTTGCAAATCTCATGATGTACCAGACTAGAGACATGTTGTTCTGAATTGCAGTAGCCCCTAGAGGAAGAGCATATTGAAATGCCTGCAGTGCTAAAAGGACTGCTGTGCACAGAGACAACTTCAAAGGAGGCAGTCCTAATGGTAGACTCTGCCCTCGAGGCAGAGGAGGCCTGTAAAGTGAGAGTTTCCATGATTCCTTTCTGGATAGACCCTTTCAGCACTCCTGAAGTGCTGCCCAACTGCCACCTCTGGAGGCAGTCAGGAGATGATTGTCCTTGCACCCAGATGCCTGGGTTGCTATAACAAAAGATACCTGGATGGTAAAAGTAATATCCAGAGATTACTTCATACTATTTTTCCAGCTCCCAATCTACAAAAGAAAGAAGCTTCCTGATGTTCCACCCAGTCAGAGGAAGGCAGCAGCACAATAAATTCAAAAGCTGATGGACAAAAGAGTCATCTGGGAGGTGTCATCAGACCAGACAGGATTCGGAACTTGCTTACGTTTCTTTTTAGTGCCTAAAAAGACAGGGGACCTGAGACCAATTTTGGATCTAAGCAAACTAAATCAGTATGTGAAAAAGTCGAAGTTCTGAATGGTCATGGTCCAGTCCGTTGCTACTCACCACCCCTACCATGCATCTTCTACAAAGATCCAGGAATTATTTGCTCTGTCTTTGTCACTCACTAGGGATAACAGTAAATTATGCCAAATCAAATCTGACACCAATACAGAGCCTGGAGTTTATTGGTGCACATCTGAACATGATAATACAAATTGGCCCTTTGCCTACCCATCGCATAGACACACTCAGATTTCAGATTCATCAGATTCTCTCCCATCTATCTCCTCCAGCCAGATTAATTCTTCAAGCTTTACCGTGTATGATGGCAGCAGTAGTCCTTCCTTTAGCATGTTACTTTATGCTTGTCTTTCAATGGACTCTAGCTGTTCATTGATCTTTTCTTCAATGACCCCCATCTTTTCCAGTCAAGCTTGCATCAATATGCAAGCACCACATTTACTGGTGGATCCAGTCAGACGACATTCACCTAGGCCAACTCTTTGTTTTACTGCCCCCAATGGCCACAGTAACTACGGATGCCTTCCAATTGGGGTTGGGGACATTAGTTGGGAAGGACGGTCCAAGGCACATGGTTCGCCTAAGGGATCAATTCCCATATCATCATCCTAGAGATGAGAGCAGTTCTTTTAGTGCTGCAGGCATTTCAAGTTGCTCTTCATCTAGGGACTATTGCGATTCAGACCAACAACATGTCTGTAGTATGAAGCAAGGCAGAACCTGGTTTTACCCTCTACTGGGAGGCTATCAGAGTGTGCCAGTGGGTAATCTCCACCAACCACTTTGTACTTGCAATATACACTCTGTGGAAATCCAACGTATTAGCAGACAAACTCAGCAGGTCCATTCTAATGCCTCTCGAGTGGCCTCTCGTGTCAGTGGTGGAGAAAATTTTCTGTTGGGGGCCACCCTTGCTGCGACCTCTTTGCTTCTCCCCACAACAAGTTCAGCAGGTATTTTGCCCTGATCCCCCCTCAGTGTGAATCCACTAGAGATGCTCTAATCCACATTTGGCCATCTGGTCTCCTTTACAGTCATCCTCTACTTCCTTTGATCCCCAAATTTCTATAGAAGGCAGTTTGCTTGAAGAGCTCAGTCATCCTCATTGCTCTGTTATGGCCTCGCCAGAAGGAGGTTCCCTTCCTTTGGTCTCATCTTCATTATCCTTCCTGGATACTGGGCTCACCACTCGCATCTGTCAGGGATGGGTCATCCCAATATCCATAGGTTGTACGTTGATAGGAGGTTACTAGACTAGCGGCCCTAGAGCCTTCACAAGCCTAGCCATGTTAATCCCAAGTTTCCTTATTTGTTCTTTTTTCAGTAGTTCCCAGAACAAATTTATGAATAGAGCAGGTCTGTGATAAACAGCGGTTACCCTTGTCCATGAGGGCATGGGTGCCACCCTAGGGGCGAATTTGCAGTCTCTCATTCATGTATCTAGGTTGAGTTTGAATAGGGTCAGTGAGGAGCTCTGTCTTACGTGAATAGGGAGTCTATTCCAGAGAAGCGGCAGTCTCTGGGGGACGCATCTGTCTTTCCATCATGATCTGTTAATGTTACAAGCTAGGTTGATATCCCTAGAGCTAGTGACTCTTGAGCCATTTGACTTACAGATGTACAGCATTTCCATTAGGGCTGGGTTGGAGATTGCCCTGCAAGCCAGGCATAAGTCACCTCACAGCAGCCTATAAGATACAGAGTAAATTGACAGGACTTTTAGTTAGCCTGTCCACGTAGGTCATGATTTGGAGTCCCTGTATTTTCTTAATGAGAAACCTCTGAGGTTGCAGGTGACTGGTGATGTACATGCAGAAGGGTGCATTATGCTGTATTAGTGGTCTGATATGGGTTGAGTACATTTGAGTTATGACATCCTTTGACCTAGATGGTGTATCCTTACTTATGAGGTACGCTATGTTGAAAGGTTTCCTTACCACTGTGGAAACTTGGTGGTCAAAGTTCAGATTGCTTTCAATCTGTGTTCCCATGTTTTGCACCACTGGGTTGTAACTCAGTGGGGTGCTGTCAGTATTGTAATTTGTAGGGAATTCCATTTTGCCAAAGGGAATAATAATGAATATTTATTTATTTTTTTTTGCATTTAGTTGTAGACCATGGCCTTGGCACCAATCATTTGTTTGTGTTAGCCATTCCTGTAATATGCTGACATTACTGGGGATTCAGTCATTGCTCCCAGTTTGCGGTCATCAGCGAACTTGGTGAGCCAAAGTCCATCGTCTTTGGCCTCGACTTCTGAGAAATAAAGGGGCCCAGCACAGACCTTTGTGGTACTCCACCGGTGATGGGTCTACTGGTGGAGATGGAGTCACCAATTTTGAAATTGTGTTCTGTCGGTGAGTCACTTGGCTACCCGTCTAGTAATGTAAGGGTTAATCTCTATCTGGGAGAGTTTCTCAATGATACCAGAGTTGGCATAGCCCTCAGAGTGGAACAGTAACTCTCAAACTAACTGCATAGATGATATTCATCGTGTTTCACTGTTGCAGTCATTACTGTAGGGTTCTTCCTGCCGGCAGGCAGCCCTCGGTCGGCCAGAATCCCAAAGTCTGGGTCCGGCGTCAGCTGTTTAGTGATGCTCCCTGACGTCAGAGCGCCAGGAGTACAAAGCTGCCAGCCGACGCCATGTTCTCCAGTCTTTCTTGCTGTGCGGTGGAAGCAGTTCGCAAGTGCCGGTCGGCTCACTCCTGATATTTTTCCGTGCTTCAGTCCGAAGACTTGCTTCTTCTTCTCAAAGCTAAGTACCCTGTTGTGGAAACTTTTTTCTTGCTCCAGTCCGATGTCAGAAAAAGTTAATAATTGTATTTCTTGTGGGAAGCAAATACCTCATAAGGATTTCCACTCTTACTGTATTCCTTGTTTAGGCCCTGACCACGACGTAGCTAGTTGTCGGTTTTGTGCTAGATTTAACCAACGTACTATTAAGCGGAGGTACGATTTTGCTTTTCACTACTTTGGCAGGCGATTTAATTATAAAATGTCGTCGGACACGCTTCCGACTACCGCAGTTCACAAACGACGTAAGGATAAGGACAGGCCTCCGAGGTCCAAATCAGACAACGGTTTACAAGCAGAGCCAGCTACAGGTTCGGCCGTCATCAGTGAGGCACTTTCGCAGCCCCTGTCGTCGGCCATTTCAGAACCGATTGCCGAAACGGACTCCCACGAGGTGCCAACTAGGCCTTTGAGTACTCCAGCTGCAGGACCTTCGGACAATGCTCCCTCGGATGGGTCTGGAGCCGCTGTGCAGGTACCGGCTTCCGAGGGGGTTTTCAGGCCTACACAGCTTCTGATAAAGACAAAGCCAAAGACAAAGGCGAAGACTCCTTCTAAATCAAAGACACCAGCCCAGGCCTCTTCTGATCCGGGACCTAAATCTCAGAAACAGCTGCTTAAAAATGGCGGAGGACTTACTAACCATGATTAGGGGTTCACATCCCCCTCCAGACAAAAGGCCAAGGCAAGAATTGGATTATGAGTCCTCTGATCAGGCATCTATTTCTTCAGTGTCTTCCTCTGAACAGGAATATACTTTCCCTCCTTATGAGGATTCTGATGCTGAGGAATCCATTCCATCAGCTTCTCCCCCTGAGGATTTTTCTTTTGGGGAAACTTTACATGACATGAGGGAACATTTTCACTGGGAAGGACAGGAGTACTCTGAATCTAAGAGAAGGCTTAGGGATTTCCTTCTTCTTCCCCAACATAGACCACTGGCACAGTCATTAGAAGGCATGCTTGGTTAAAGGAACAAAACTTACCTGATCAAGTGAAAGCAAAGTTACTGGATGCTCCTGTTCAGCATAATGTTTTGTTTGGGTCTAAGGCTGAAGAGGTGATAAAGAAAATGGAGGATAAGTCAAAATCCATGCAAACGGTTAAGGATTTCTTACAAGTTCAGCCCCCAAGATTTAGCAGAAATTGGCCAACTAAAAATTGGTCCTTTCCCAGCTCGGACAGGCCTCAGAGGGGTAGATATAGGCGCTCCAGAGGGAGGGCCCAACACAGACCTCTTACAGACCTAGACAGTGGAGTACTTCCACCCCCAGGGGTGGAGAGGACAGACCTCAGTCTTATAGAAAACAGGCTCAATGACTCCCCCTGCATGGCTCCAGGAACTTCTCTCCTGGAAGCCCCTCTAGGAGGAAAACTCTCTCTTTTTCAACAAAATTGGACTTACATAACCCAAGACAAGTGGGTTCTGGATGTAGTTTCATGAAGTTACAAATTCCACTTTCATACCTTGCCAAGACCAAACGGATGGCCAGCCCTACCAAAACACCAATGGGCAGAGGCATTAAACCAGGTGAGATCCCTCATGGCTATGAGGGCCATAGAACTGGTTCCACAATCAGAGACGGGGCAAGGCTTTTACTCAAGGCTCTTTCTAGTTCCCAGAAAACAAAATTCATGGAGACCCATCCTGGATCTGTCAGTCTTAAATATTTTCCTGGAGATACCAAAGGTCAAGATGCTTACTCTGTAGCAGCTCCTGCCAATGTTGAGCAAAAATGCATGGATGGTGACATTGGATTTAAAGGAGGCTTACCTACACATCCCTATCAGACAGGAGTGCAGAAAATACCTCAGGTTCAAGGCCGGCTCGAAACATTACCAATTCTCTGCGCTGCCCTTTGGCTTGTATACTGCGCCCAGGGTCTTCACCAAGTGCCTGGCACCAGTAGTAGCTTATTGCAGACTCAAGGGAATTCAAATTTACCCTTATCTGGACGACTGCCTTATTCAAGCAGACAGCAAGGATGTCTTACTCCAGCACCTGGAATTTGTTCAAAATCTACTCAAGTACCTGGGATTCACTGTGAACATAAAAAAGTCAAATTTGACACCCACACAACAGATAACATTTCTGGGTGCTCTTCTAAACACAACAACCCAGATGGCATTCCTGACATCTGAAAAACAACTACAGCTGGCTTCAACTTTCAAAACCTTGGCGTTAATGTCTCAGCTAACTGCAAGGAAATTCCTGCAGGCTTTGGGTTACATGGCCTCCTGCATCCTTCTCATACCAAATGCAAGACTACATATGAGAAAAATACAATGGTACCTAAAAAGTGTATGGTCCCAGCATTGCCACAGTCTAGACACACAGATTGCTGTCTTGCCTTGCCTACAAAAGGAATTCCATTGGTGGACCATGGCATGTCTTCACAACAAAGGGAAAGCCTTCAGTCTGCCTCCAGCCAGCCAAGTGTTAACCACGGACGCCTCGGATTACGCATGGGGAGCCCACTTGCAGGGGAAAGGCCTGCAAGGTTTTTGGACAGAGGATCAGAAGCACCTACATATCAATTTAAAAGAGATGTTAGCTGTACAGAATGCCCTCTTTGGCTTTCAGGGATCTTCTACAGCCAGGACAACTACTGATACAGACAACACCACAGTTATGTGGTACATAAACAAGCAAGGGGGGTCACACTCCTACCCCCTTTGCAGACTAGCCATGGCTCTATGGAACACAGCTCTAGCTTGCAAAGTGGATCTACAAGTTCAGTTCCTGCCAGGGAAACAAAATATTCTGGCAGACAGCCTGAGCAGGAACCTGTCAGACCCACACAAGTGGATGCTAGACACCCAAATATTCAAGATGATTACAGAAGCCTGGGGCTGCCCGGACATAGATCTATTTGCATCCCCCCTCAACCACCAGTTACAGATTTTTTGCACAAGGACATTTCACAAACTAGCATGAAAAGTGGATGCTGTCTCATTCAGTTGGAGAAACCTCTCTGGGTATGCCTTTCCTCCACTACCTCTTCTTCCACGGGTGTTATTAAAGATCAAGCAGGACAAACTCAAGATGATTTTACTGGCCCCACATTGGCCTCGTCAATTTTGGTACTCAACACTGATGAATCTATCCCAGGAGCCTCTTTGGATTTTACCTCAGATTTCAAATCTTTTGTCCCAACACCAGGGCCAGGTTCTGCACTCTCATATCAAAACTCTCAGCCTGGCAGCCTGGCGAATTCAGGGTCTATGATTAATCCTACCCTTCCCAAACAGGTCATGGATGTCATCTTAGAAGCCAGACGGCCTAGCACTAGAAAATCTTAAGCAGGTAAATGGAAGAGATTTTGCACCTGGATGCATGTTCAGGATTCAGATCCTCTCATTCCTAACATCCCATTGATTTTACATTACCTGACAGACATGCTACATAAGGGTTTATCCTTTTCCTCCATAAAAATACATGCCTCAGCTATCTCTGCACATTACAATACAGATCCTCCAATCTTTTCGCATCCACTTCTGAAACAATATCTCAGAGGAGCAAAGAATTTAAGGCCCCCTAGGACACCACCCATACCTGCCTGGGACCTCAACTATGTTCTGGAAAAACTCACTCTGCCTCCTTTTGAGCCTGCTGCCACATCTGATATTAAGTATTTATCATGGAAGACAGCTATCCTATTGGCTTTGACTTCAGCCAGGAGAGTCTCTGAGTTACAAGCACTCATGGCTGTGGAACCTTATATTATTTTTCATCAAGACAGGGTGTCTTTAAGGACTAATCCTACTTTCATGCCTAAAGTGGTTTCCAAAGTGGCTTTAAATCAAATTATTCACCTGCCAACTTTTTTCACTAATCCACAAAATAAGGGGGAAAGGATCTTGCATTCCTTGGATGTACACAGGCAACTTCGTTTTTACCTGGACAGAACCAAGGATATCAGGAAAACAGAGCAACTGTTTGTTTCTTATGCAACAAATTCCCAAGGCAAACCTATTTCAAAACAAACCATTTCTAAATGGATTGCTCATGGAATCAGATTTTGTTACACTCATCATGGAAAGCAAATCCCAGGAAAAATTAGGACTCTCTCTACCAGAGCTGCTGCTACTTCAGCTGCCTTTCTCAGGGGAGTACCTACCAAAGATATTTTGGAAGCTGCAACTTGGAGTTCAGTGCATACTTTCTCCAAGCACTATAATCTCCCTCTTTACTCTAAGTCTAGGGCAGGCTTTGCTTCTGCAGTCTTGCATGGCCTTCTAGCCACCCCTTCTACTCTATAACCACCACCCTTTATCTCAGCTTTGGGATTCAACCCTACAGTGATGACTGCAACAGTGAAACACGATGAACATAGTACAGTTGTGTACACTTACCATAAATGTAGATGTTCGAGTGTCTTCACTGTTGCAGTCTGGGTTACCCACCCTCCTGTCCCCTCTTACACTTTCATTAGTGTGGTTTCCTACTTCACCCTTCTTCTGAGGTGTATTTGCTACAGGGTATGGGGTTTGTTGTATGTTACATTTTTGTTTTACTATTAGCCTTCACTTTTGGGCACCTGACATCTGGGGCAAGAAAAACTGAAGAACATGGCGTCGGCTGGCAGCTTTGCACTCCTGGCGCTCTGACGTCAGGGAGCATCACTGAACAGCCGACGCCGGACCCAGACTTTGGGATTCTGGCCAACCGAGGGCTGCCTGCCGGCAGGAAGAACCCTACAGTGATGACTGCAACAGTGAAGACACTCGAACATCTACATTTATGGTAAGTGTACACAACTGTACTTTCTTCGTATTTCTCTGTTGCAGTCATTACATTTGGGTAATCTGCTGGCAGGTTGCCCTCTGACGGCCTGAATAACAAAGTCTTGGGTCCTGCGTCGGTTGCTGTCTCCTCTTCCATGACGTCAGGCTGTCAGGGGTATAAAACATGCAGCCGATGCCATTTTACTCAGTCTTTCTTGCTGCGCGGTGCCCGAAGCAGAAGCAGTTCGCAAGTGCCGGTTGGCCGACTCCTGAAATTTTTGCATTCAAGTTTCAGAACCGAAGTCTTCAAACTAAAGCTAAGTACCCCTTTGGGGAAACATTTTCTTGTTCCTTTCCGATGTCAGTAAAAGTTAATAATTGCATTACTTGTGGGAAGCAAATACCTCATAAGGATTTTCATTTATACTGTAATCCTTGCCTAGGCCCAGATCATAACGTGCCTTGCTGTCCATTTTGTGCTAGATTTAACCAACGCACTATCAAGCATCGGTATAGTTTTGTTTCTAAATATTTTGGATCAAGATTTAATTATTCGGAAATGTCGTCGGTTAGTAATCAGACTACCGGAGTTCACAAAAAACGCAAAGAAAAAGACAGAGACAGACCGTTGAGGTCCAAAACCGATGACGAAGCTTCTCCTAAGCCAGTCGCCGGTTCGCCGGTACTCAGTGAGGCACTTTCGCAGCCCCTGATACCAGCTTCTTTTGAGTCGCAGGCCTCTACCGAGACCCATTCGGAGTCCGGTATGCCGCGAGATTCTCAGAGTATTGAACCCGCGGATGTCTCTCCCTTGGATGGGTCCGGAGCTGCTGAGCAGGCACCGGCTTCTGAGGGTGTTTTCAGGCCTCAACATTTTTATATAAAACTGACGCCAGCCTCAAAAACAAGGTTAAAACCATCTTCTATGTCTAAAAAAACGACGCATGAGCCACTTTCTCAGGCCCCTATGCCTAAAAAACAGATGATCAAAATGGCTGAGGACTTAATTACCTTGATCATGGGTTCCCAAACTCCCCCTGCTAAGAGGCCTAGGCAAGACACTGATTATGAATCTTCAGATTAGGTTTCCATTTCTTCTGATTCCTCTTTTGATCAGGAATTTTCCATTTCACCCTATGAGGATTCTGATGCAGAGAAATCCATCCCATCTGCATCTCCTCCTGAGGATTACTCTTTTGGAGAAACTTTGCATACTTTAAGGGAATTTTCACTGGGAGAGTCAGGACTTCTCTGAATCAAAAAAGAGGCTTAGGGATTTCCTTCTTCTTCCTCAGCATAGGCCTTTGGCTATACCTCCTGTATTAGACATTGTTGATGATGTGTTTTTGGAATCAAGCATGGCTCCTGATTCCCTACCTCCGGCTGCTAGTAAGCCAGACAGATATTACAGGGTTCCTGACTCCCACACGTTTCTATTCAAAAATCCTGCTGCTGACCCTGAGACTATTTCACAGGGTCCCAAGGGTGTTAAGGCCTCTACAGCCAAAAATCCTACTGCCTCTCATAGAGATTCCAGGGCACTGGATAGATGGGGAAAGAAGGTTTATACGTCTGCTACCTTGGCAATCAGAGCCTTAAACTGCCAGTTTCATATGCTTAAATATCAACAGCATGTTATGGGCCTACTGAAACAGAAAATGATGTTGATTTCTGATTGTGTGGAAAATAGAGTTACAGGAATTATTGTATTCAGCAGAACAGGTTGGAAAGCATACTTTGCAATGTGGTTTTGATTCCTTGGAGGCCTCTTGCAGGACCGCAGTTACTGGATCTGTGATTAGAAGGCATGCCTGGCTCAAGGAGCAAAATCTGCCTTATGTTAAAGCTAAATTGTTAGATGCCCCCTTGCAGCATGACACTCTGGTAATAAGGCAGAAGAGGTTTTAAAGAAAATGGAAGGCAAAGCTAAGTCTATGCAAACTGTAAAAGCTTTCTTGCAAGTGCAGCCACCCAGGTTCAGTAGGCACTGGCCTACTAAAAATTGGTCCTTTCCTGTGTCCAACAGAGTCACTCAAGGCAAATCCATGCGCTCAAAAGGCTCCAGATACCAATCACAAGGTTCTTACAGGTCAAAGCAATGGGGTGCTTCCACCTCCAAATCTGGAGGAAACAAAGGACAACCCTACAGTAAGCAGTCTCAATGACTTTCCTCTACCATCACCAAGCACTTATCGTTTGGCAGCCCCCTTGGGGGGAAAACTAGCACTTCATGCTCAAAATTGGCAGTTAATTACCCAGGACAAGTGGGTATTGAACATAGTATCCCAGGGGTACAGATTTCATTTCCATACTTTGCCAATTCCAAACGGATGGCCAGATCTTCCACAAAATCAGTGGGCAGAGGCTCAGAAACAAGTTATGTCCCTCATGGATATGCGGGCTATTCAACCAGTACCAGAAAAGGAAAAAGGACAAGGTTTTTATTCAAGACTTTTCCTGGTACCCAGAAAAGACAATTCTTGCCATCCAATACTGGATTTATTGATTTTGAACACGTTCCTGGACATTCCAAAATTCAAAATGCTGACTTTACAACAGCTACTGCCTATGCTGGGCAGAAACGCTTGGTTAGTGACTCTAGACTTAAAAGAGGCATACCTGCATATCCCAATAAGGGAATCAGGCAGGTTTTTTTGCATTACCAATTCTCAGCACTGCCCTTTGGCTTATCTACTGTGCCCAGGGTCTTTACAAAGTGCCTGGCACCAATAATTGCATTCTGCAGACAGAGACATACACATTTATCCTTATCTGGACGACTGTCTCATTCAAGCAGAGGACAAGGATACTCTTCTTCAACATCTGGCATTTGTAAAGAGGCTTCTAACATGCCTAGGGTACACAATAAATGAAAAGAAATCGCAGCTGGTACCCTCTCTAATTACATTCCTGGGTGCAAGCTTGAATACAACTGCCCAGATGGCTTATCTTACGCCAGACAAACAAAGGCAACTGACAATCTACTTCAAACAAATGGCAACAAAACCCAGTTATCTGCAAGACATATTCTGCAGGCTTTGGAGTTCATGGCATCCTGCATTCTACTAATTCCATATGCAAGGCTGCATATGAGGAAACTTCAATGTTACCTAAAAAGTTTATGGAACCAACATTGTCACAGTCTGGAAACAATGATACCTCTCATTCCCTGCCTACAACAGGAGTTTCTTTGGTGGGCGGAGACATGTCACCAAACAAGGGACTGTCTTTCACTCTACCCCCTGCCACCCAAACCCTAACTACAGACACATCAGACTATGCTTGGGGGCCCACCTGGCGGGGAGATGCATTCAGGGCAAATGGAGCCCAAAACAAATGCATTTGCATATCAACCAGAAAGAGATGCTAGCTGTTCAGAGTGCTCTGACAGCCTTCAAGGACTTACTTCATCCAGGACAACTACTGATAAAGACGGACAACACCACGGTTATGTGGTACATAAACAAGCAGGGGGGTACACATTCCTACCCCCTTTGCAGACTAGAATTGGCATTGTGGAACACGGCTTTGACTTACCAAATACATCTTCAAGCTCGGTTCCTGCCAGGAAAACAAAATATTGTGGCAGACGACCTAAGCAGAAATCTTATGGACCCACACGAGTGGAAACTGGATCCACAAATCTTCAGCATGTTAACACGGAAATGGGGGAGCCCAGACTTAGATCTATTTGCCTCTCCCCAAAATTATCAGCCGGACAAATTCTGCACAAGAATTTCATCACAAAAAAGCATGGAAAGTGGATGCCCTATCCTTCAGTTGGAAAACCTATCAGTCTATGCCTTTCCCCCTCTGCCTCTTCTCTTCAAGGTCTTACTAAAAGTCAGACAGGAAAAACCAAAAATGATCCTAGTTGCTCCGGACTGGCCTCAACAACACTAGTACCCACTTCTAAGGAATATGTCTCGACTCCCCCCTTGGTACTTGCCTCAAATACCTCATCTACTGTTTCAGTAGAACAATCAAATTCTGCACGCTCAGCTCCAAACTCTGAACCTTGCAGCATGGCTGATCATTTAATTATTCAAACAACACCTCTCAGTAAATCTGTGATGGATGTCATTTTGGAAGCCAGAAGGCGTAGTACGAGAACATCTTATGCTGATAAATGGAAGAGATTCTGTGCTTGGAGCCAAGCACAAGGAACAGACGCAGCAAAGCCCAATATTCCTCAGATTTTACAATATTTGACTGAGATGCTTGACAAGGGCCTATCTTTTTCTTCAATAAAAATCCATGCCTGTGCCATCTCGGCTCATTACAACACAGAGCCTCCCCTCTTTTCTCATCCTCTGCTTAAACAGTATCTTAGAGAGGCCAAAAATGTAAGGCCTCCCAGAAGATCTCCAACTCCTGCATGGGACCTCTTTTTTGTGCTGGAGAAAAATCACCATGCCTCCTTTTGAACCAGCAGCTACTGTGGATATAAAATTTCTATCTTGGAAAACAGCTTTTCTCTTGGCACTGCAGCAAGAATGGTTTCAGAACTACAGGCTCTCATGGCTGTGGAGCCTTTTATTACGTTTTACCCAGACAGGGTGTCCCTCAGGACCAATCCTTCTTTTTTGCCTAAGATGGTATCCAGTGTGGCTCTTAACCAGACAATTCACCTGCCAGCTTTTTACCCAAATCCGCAGAACAAGGGGGAGCGGATTCTGCATTCATTGGACGTACACAGACAACTAAGATTCTACTTGAATAGGACCAGATCTCTAAGAAAGTCTGAGCAACTACTGGTAGCATTTGCTGCAGGGTCAGAGGGGAAGGCTATATCAAAGCAGACTATTTCTAAGTGGATAAGCCACTGCATTCGTTTCTGCTACCTGCACCATGGTAAACCTGTGCCCAAGGGGATCAGATCTCATTCCACCAGGGCTGCCTCTACCTCAGCAGCTTTTCTCAGAGGGGTTCCAACCAAAGATATTTTAGAGGCTGCTACTTGGTGCTCTGTTCATACCTTCAAAAAGCATTATCATTTGCCTCTCTTCTCCAAATTCAGGGCAGGCTTTGCCACTGCAGTTCTGCAGGGCCTTATAGCTGCTCCTAATGCTGTTTAGCTCCATCCTCCCATCCATAGCTTTGGGATTCTACCCAAATGTAATGACTGCAACAGTGAAATACGAAGAACATAGTACAGTTGTGTACACGTACCATAAATGTAGATGTTCGAGTGTATTCACTGTTGCAGTCCGGGTTACCCACCCGCCATCCCCCTTTTCTATACCTTTTCTTTCCTTCACTATATACTAAAGCCTTTGTGGTGTATTTGCTATTAGATGAAGTTAAAGTTATGTTGCTAAAAGTGCATTTATATATATTTCTGTTTATATATATATATATATATATATATATATATATATATATATATTTGCTCCCCATTTGGGGGGCACCTGACATCTAGGGCAAGAAAAACTGAATAAAATGGCCTGAGAAAAGAAAACAAGATGGCACAGCATTTTGTTCTGTTTTACCTGAGCTGGGAAATGTGCATAAATTAGTTCACTAAGGGGATTTACTGATATTCTAGAAATCTTAAGATGTGAGGGGTGCCTTGACAGTTTGTATAGTGGAAATTGATGAGTTGGAATTTTTTTAATGTGAACCTGAAGAGTCTCCAGGTTAGTGATGGGAAGACTGTAGCCTGCAGCTGTCAGAAGGTTAAAGAGATGGTGCATCTGAGGATTTTAAATGTGATTTCAGTGGATAAAATAAGAGATCCTGAGTAATCAAAGCTTCAGTAGATGTAGGAGCAGCAGTCTAAAAATAGTTTCCCCTAGAAAGTATATCAGCTAGGTGCCTTTAAGGGGTACATTGCTTTAACTTCTTTGATCTCAGAAAAGCAGATTTGTAGGTAGTGCCCAACTTGGTAAAAGAACAGTAATGGGCACCATAGCTGGTAGTAGCTGTAGGCACGTACTGTACTTCTCTTCCTTAAACAACATGTTATTAACTTACAGTTTGTGACTGAGCATGAGAAACTGAATTAGTTAAAATTGTATACGCACCGTGGCTTGAGTGTGTGGGTTAGATGTAGTAGTCGCAGGGTATGTAAAGAGGGCCTCTTCAGGGTGTTCAGTAATACACTTTCAAATCTTGTGGGTGCATTTCTTGGTTTAATAGTGGATTGCAGAAGTAATAATTGAGGTTTATATTTGCAGTTTGTGGACCTTGGAATTGAGTTGTAAGGTCTCCAGTTTTAATTGGCATTTACTTTGGAGATAGAAAGTCATGTACTTAATTATTTGTTTTGGTAAGTATTGCTTGAACTTAGTAACATTGAGTTGACTGGCCCACCTCCCCTGTAGTGTGGAATGTGATGCTAAAATGTAACAATTAAAAGGCTTTAGACAGAGCAGCCATAATTCCTATTGTGAGCTGACAGCACTCTGAGGTGGTAGTTAAATTTTTGAAATGTTTTAATCACAAAAAAAAAAAAAAAAAAAACAGATGAAAATGTTAGTAATAATTGTAATAGCATGCCATTTTGCCTGTTGTGTTTTTTTTTTTTTTTTCCACCTTGTAGCAATGATCTGCTTTAGCTAGAGTGATGGCCATTTAACATGGGGAAAAATATTTGGCATGTCAAGGATCGGCGACTGGATGCCACCAAATAATTACTGGAAATGCTAATAGGTCAGAGGAGTTAGCCGTTGACTGTATCTTCAATGATCCTTTTTGAATTTATGTACTAAGAAGTATGAAGACTAGAACATCCTTGCATGTATTTGTATTAGATGATTTATTATGGTTATTTTTGAGACTGTGTGCAAACACATTTGACTTTCCCCCATGTTCTCTGAAGTTTTGTACATAACCATATCCTGATGTGATTTCATTATTTAATGAATATGTGAAGACTTTACATATGCATGCTTTCAGTTTCTAGGCCTCATTAAAATGTATTGTATTGAAAGATGGCCGTGTGAGAATGATGGGACTGATGCCTGTTAGCATTTGAAGTTAATATATCCTGGCCTGTTGTCGGAAATACAGCTTCAGTCAGTTGTTAGGCAGAATCAATTAAGGTGTCAGTTGCTGATGTGTTTGTCACTTCTAGGAGCTCTATATTGCTGCTTGAGAATATAGTGTATGTACCATCTCCTAATGTGCAGCCTGCTGGAGAAAGAGTGAGGCTAGTGTTTCCTTACCTGTCAGCAGTAGCTGTTTATTTGAGGTGTAGTGATCTCAGAGTGAGAGTAATAAAGTAAAGGGGTATGGGGACAAGGCTAATTCCCACATAGTCATGGTGGTCCAGGGTTTTACCATCAGTTTACTTTTTTTTAAATTTAGTGTTTGTGTGTGTGCTGTCTTGTAACTCTACAAACTTGAGGATATGTTTCTTATGAATGTTTACTTGAGCTTCCTGCTGTGAGCAGTGGGCTGTTACGAGATGTCTGTAGTTTTTACGACTTAGACAAATGCATTTAACATGTTCATACTTTTTATATAGTACTGGTTAAGCTGTTAATGTACTGGTGGTTGTTTTTCTGATGGACACAAATTCACTTGGGTAGTAATGGAGGTGTTGTGTCGGCATGTCCATTAGGTAGATTTCTGCCTGTAACATGAATTTTTTTTTTTGCGTGTGAAGTGAATTGAAGTATGTATTAATAGAAGCAGGCAGAGAGATGCAGTTTGTTTAGTTTATCGTTGCATATGTTTGACTACAGAGGAAGACAGTAATCATATCTGTGGTTCCTTTTTAGTTTTCTGCTTCCCTTCTGTCCTTACTTCCACTTTACTATTTTCTACCTGCCCCCATGGCCACTTGAATGCTTCTATAGATTCTCATTGTGGCAGTCCATTCCATGAGTCCTCTTCCCATTCTGTGAATAAAGACTTTCTAAGATGCAGGAAATAATCTTTACAGTTTGCTGTGTGCATCTCCTCTTTGTCCATCTCTTCTTCCCATTTAGAGTGAACCTTTCTTATTACTCTGACATGACCTTGTTTGTCAATGTCATGCCCTGTCCTTTTTAGTTTCAGGTGAGAAGAGCGCCAGATCCTATGGCTTCTGGTAATATTCCTTTCCCTATATCTTGTAGAGATTTGTGGTAGATTTCTTCTGAATTCCTTGCAGCAGCTTGATGTCTGTTTCCTTTTTGGCTTCTGGAATTGCACACAGTACGTCAGGTGTGGCCTGACTAAGGTGGTGTAGAGTGGAATCACTACCTACTTGTCTCTGGAATATATCTCCCGATGATACATCCTGGCGCTTTGTGTGCTACTGCCATCGCCCTCTCACTGCTCCAGGTGGTCCAGTTCGGATGTGAACACCATCACCACATCCTTTTCCTGCCGTGTTGCTATTAGTTCCACACCTTCCAGGTGTTTCTTCACACCAGGATTGCTTAGCAGAAGTGCAGTAATACTTTGCTGAATTATGCCAGCTCTGCTTTCCTGGAAAAGCACTGTTTTTTGTGCAAGGAAGATCCCTGATGAAGCCTGTTGGTGCTGCTGTGTAAAAAGATATTGTATTGTGTCACTGTGCAAGTCTGAGCAAGACTGAGTAGGAGGAAGGTTCATGGACTTTACATTAATGTCAGCCCTTTGTTCCTGATGTGACTGTGCTTATTGCATTGAAGAATGGTGCTACACTCAAGATCATTGTTTTTTTTTCTCTCTCTCTCTCTCACACTGTCTTCCATGGAATCTACTTGTCAGTAGGACCACATTTGGTCTGACCTAATTTCAGAGGTCAAAAAGAATGTCTTAGGTTAGGGCCTGAGAAACACTAGAACATTGACAGTAGTATCCCAGGCTGCATGCCTCAGAAGTGGAAAGAAAGTAAGCTGTAAGCACAATGAGTAGTGCTTAAGGATATATATTTTTTTCTTTTATACACTAGGTACTCATCGCAGAAATCCTAATCCAACTTTACCTCCTAGACCCACAAGGAGACCTCATGTTCCACCATCCAGGAAGCCAGTGAAACCAGATGTGACTGATTACCCCAATGTTCCAGATCAACCACGTTATGGACCAAATATATGTGATGGAAACTTTGATACTATTGCAGTTCTGCGAGGAGAAACATTTGTGTTTAAGGTAATGCATCATGTTTCAAATTTTTGTTGAATGATTTGGGGTTGGTGGGGTTTATTGAGCTTTCTATCATTTAGTACAGTAGAAAATGTTTAATTTTAATAAGCGTCTTAAAAGTGCAGGTAAGCAAATACTTTTAAAAACAATCTACTTTTCTTTCTTTTCCATTTAGAGTTTTTATGTTAGCATTTTGTGTTTTGAACTTCAGAGACAAAACATCAGGAAAACAACAGCTTCACATTAAAAAATGCCATTCTGAATTCATTACCACCATGCTAATGAAGTAGCAAGACAGGGCAGACCTGAAGCACAAGATTGCAGTCAATATTACTGTTTAGGTTTTCTAAACCTTGCTGTATAGTACAAGAGAACAGTAACCATGGGTTATTGCATTGTGTCTTTTCTTTATATCAAATCTTATTTCGTTTTCTTCTCTGTAGAAGTCTACAAAACTGAGAACTTAATACCTAGCAGTGTTCTGCACTAATAGTTTTCCAAAATATCTGTACAGTTTTTCCTTCATCCATCAAATTTCAGTTATTAAAAAATGAGCTTGTGATACACTACAGGACTGTCCTGTGAGATCCTGTCTCATTTTCAAGGTCTATAGGATCAGTTAGATTTTTGCAACACATACTTTTTTAAATCTTACTGTTAAAATATAGAGTCTGCTGGTAGAAAGACCAGATGTCTTATTGAGAATTCCCATTATACAACTGTTTGGAGCTAAGAGAAAATTTTGTATAGAGTCCTCATTTCCCATTTTATTTTTCTAATGCTGTGTTATGCTTTTGTACAGACTTGCATCGATTTTTGAAATCTTACCATCACCAGAATGGTTTTGCATGCAGAAACCTTAATTGGCATTCCCAGTTTCATCGTTCTTTCCACAAATAAGTGCTTTCCAGTATATGTTTTCACTAATGCTGTAATTGTAAGCTACAAGAGACTTTTACTGGCAGTGCCACATATTTTGCTTATTAGACTTCTACTCAGAAATTGACATTGTTTTCACAATTGGAAACTTCAAATTGCATTTCTGTAGAGTTACTTAAAATGGGTAATGAGGTATGGAACATCGAGAATGTCTGTTACTTGCATTTTTTGTGCTGAACTAATTAATATGTGAGCAGATCATTATTCATCCATTCTCAGTGCCTTACATATCTCTTCAGTGTACATGTTGAAGAGCTTCATCCCCATGACCAACACTTGTGGCATTCTGATGCTTCCCTCCTTATGCGACAGTGTTCCATTTACCACCACCATTTTGTTCTTCCTTTTAGCCATTTTGTAACTCCATCAAGCAATTTTTTTCCTTCTACTTCTGGCCACCTAAGTAAAGCCATCAGCTCTGTCCTGCAGAGGCTTAACTGCATGCTGAAGTGTAGATAACACTGAGTAGGTTTCTTTTGTCCACTTACCTTGTTATTAATCATAAAAACTAAACTTGAGTAAAACAGCAATGACCTCGTGATTTCAAATCCATCCTAATTTGCGTTGCTTTACATTTGCTTAATGTTAGATGGGGACAATAAACCTGTCTGGCTTTCCATTTCGAGTGCCCCTTTTCCCACCCTTCCCCTTTACTTTTTTCCACTTGTCTACCATCTATTCTTTTAGTATATTCAAGGGTCCATAGCTCTCCTGGTTAAAAAAAAAACTTTTGGAGAGTCAGACAATACTCTTCTCCGTCCTCCTTATCCCTCTGAGCAAGCTGTCTTTCCTGTTCAGAATGATTCCCTTCACATCTCTGTGACATGGTCTTAGTGCTCCAGTATCATGACCCTGTATTTATTCTGGTCTAGGGTGAGAAGAGAGTCCATCTCTTAACATCTCTGGGATCTTTCTGTTGCCCTCTTTTAGGATTCTTTCCTGCAGCTTAAAGTAGTGCTTTCTTATATGGCCTCCAGAACTGCACACAGAAGTCATGTTGTGGTCTGACAACAAGGTCTTGTAGACTGGAAGCAGTACTCCTTTACTTCTGGAATCTTCTCTCTAAGGATTCACCCTGGTATTGTATTTGCTGCTGTCACTGTTGCCTCAGTCTGAACTTGGTGGTACAGTGTAAGCTTGGTGGTACAGTGTAAGCATAATCAGTGCCCTCACCTCCATTTACTACTCTGCTGCCAACAGCACCATTCCCCTCAGCTCATAGGCCACAACAACCCTGGTGTGAAGTTAAGTGTAGCACTTTGCTTTGGTTTTCATTGAACCTCAACTGTCATATTTCTGCCCACTTTCAGGCTTTCCAAAATTGCTAGAGTCATCTGTTGTCCTCTGCTAGTGCATCTGTCTGTGTGTTATTATCATTGAAGATGTTGGTCATGTCCTCTAATCCCTCAGATACATTTGAGACAAACATATTGTAGAACACTGGACCCAGAAGAGACCTCCGTAATACTTCATCATTCGCTTTCTAATTCCTGACATTGCTCATCTTGTCACAACTTTCTGTGGATTATCTACCTTTTAGTGATGCAAATATACAAGTCATCAGTCCTTATCCTAACCTCAGCCTTTCCAGATTTTCCTTTTAAATGTACATGTGGGGCAAAGTAAAATGCCTTGCAAAAGTCCAGGTAGGCTATGGCTGCCAGCAGTCCCCTGTCACGCTCACCTGTAACTTGGTCTTAAAAGTGTATCAGGTATGACTGATATCTCCTTCTGGCCATGAAACCATGTTGGTTGGTGTCCTGCAGATTATTCTGTAAATGTGCTACCAGCCTTTCCCCCTTGGAATTCTTGCCCTACTCTCTGTTGTTAAGCTAATAAGCTTATAATTCTCCAGATTTGTTCTGCTTCTCTCGTACAGTGGTTCTGCACTTGCTGTCTTCCAGTCCAGTGGCATTTCTGCAGTAATCATTGATCAGTGGAAGATCTCAATCAGAAGGTCTGCTGACCCACTGCCTAGATTTCTGAGAACTCTGGGAGGAGGCCATCTGGTCCTTGTGCTTTATCATCCCTCCTCCATAAAGGCAGCCATCTTCCTGTGTATCTCTTCCTTCTCTATCCTTGTGTCTGTCCACTGATCTCTCTAATGTGCCTCGAGTGGCATTTTAGGTTATTTGTCAAGGTAACCCACTGATGTCCAGCCTTCAAAAGCTCCAGCTTCCCTCCCTCTCTTCTTGTGACAGCTGATTAACCGAGTATATCCTGGGAGGGAAGACTTCTGCTGTCACAGGAAGTGTGTGTTCAGTCTTTTTTTGCCTTCCAGAGAAAAGTGTTTTGACTCTTCACAGGATCCAATGCTGAGCATCTGGGAAGCCTCCTTACTCTCATTTTTTTCATTAGATTTATTATTCTCTTTCTATTTTTGTTTATTTTAAAATATTTATTTTAACATTTTATGTCCACCAGAGTTTACAGTAATTCCTGTGGCAGTAGCAGTGTTTATGCAGCTTCTGTCTTTGTCAGATGCTTGTTTTTACTGTTTCTGAGGAAACTTTCAGTATTTCTCTCAGAGGTTCAGTGCATATGTGTGCTGTTGAACACTAGGGGCTGTATTGGGCAGTCAGACCTTAAATTAATCATGCCTATCTTTGCTGCTGTTACTCTGCCTTTCATCTTGTGTTAGGGCAGTACTGCAGAACTTGGATGTTTCATCATTTATACGTTATTTACTGTATTCATGGCTCTGCTCTGTCAATTTTTAACATTGGATTACAGTAGTACCATGAATTACGTTATTTGAATGTACGGTGAAGATTTTACTCTCTGACAAGAAAATGCAGTTTAAATTGGTATTAAATGTCATTACATGGCAGTTTAATGTGGTTAAAGTGTGTGGAGTTAATTTTTACACTTGTTTGGCACATCGGTTGATTTGGTATTTGGACATTGCATACTGGAAATTCTTTAACTTCTTTCAGTTATAAAAGAATTCTGAGCACATTTCAAACGGCTTTTTTGTGATAATAAGACATTTTGGTAGAGTTCACTTGTATGCGGGCCATAATTTATTTCTAGAAACTTTAAGTGCTTATTGTGATAATATTAGATTAGAATCAGTGAGGCCACCTCCACAAAGAGGTTAGTCACCAGGGGACTTCCCAGGGCTGTGTGCTAGGCCCACTCCTTTTTGGCATCTAGTTCTTGGATGTCAGAGCCAATGTCAAAGGCCTCTGGCTAACCAAGTTCGCAGATGATTGCAAACTGGGAGCAGTCATTAAATTCCCCCAAGATGAGAACACCCTTCAGGATGGTAAAACACAGACAAATACTTGGTGCCAAAGCCATGGCTTAAAACTCAATACCAAGAAATGCATTATAGTATCTCTTGGGAAGTTGGCCACCCTGTTGCAACTGTCATCCATAAAACACCTCAAAAAGTTGATTTCAGTCAGGGATCTAGGAACTCATGTAGATACTAACCTAGCCTTCGACATGCATGTGTCCAAGTTGGTAAGAAATTCATTAAGTGTTGCTCAGCTTAAAAGCAAGGGCATGGCGTCTAGGTCCAGAAAGGTCATCATACCACTGTACTTGGCCCTCATCAGATCCATCATAGAGTACAATGCCCCTTTTAGCAGGCACCTGACCAGACAGTGCAGCAGCTGAAATGTCCACAAAGGTTCCTTACAAAAATAATACAGGGAGTAAACCCAATGTCTTGCACTGATCACCTCAAAGCCCTGCCTCTCTACTCTGTATCATACAGACTTCTAAGAGGTGATCTTTGCCTGGCATACAAGGTATTCCTGGACCCTGTTTTGATGAACTTTTTTCACATCCGCAAAACAAACAGCATCAGAACTACTAGATCAAAAGACTTAAATTCTGCATGCAACCTAAATAGGACATGTTGGAGAGATGGGTATATTTCTTTGGAACAGGGTCTACATACATGTGAAGCCACGTTCTTTCCCTAACCTTATTTAAGCTCAACTTGGACCACCTATGGCTCTGATGAACAGAGGCAGTCTAATCACTCTTTATATAAATCCATTCAGTGGGGTCACGTTTGGGTTGCAGGGCCAGGCTTATAAGGCCCCAAGTGGTTGTTAGCCTAGTATACACCTATAAAATGGCAGGAGGATAATTCTTTGAAACCAAATGAGGAGATCCTTTCTGGAAAAGAATCAAACCCCTGCAAGGAATGACTATGCCAAGTCACAAAGCATCCCTATCACCCCACCCTCCTTTTCCTCCTTCTCCCAGGCTCCCTCACAGCTTGACTGCAGGTAGTCTCAGACATTTTGATACTGTGAATAATTCTGATTAGAATAAACTTGGCAGTGGATAAAAAATCTTATCCCGTTCAGTGGAATTTCCCCATGCTCATCAGACCAGACAGAGCATTTTCCTCCACTGCTCTATCACATGGTAGAAACATGGGTCGTAGAACTAGTACACAAAGGCAAAGGGTTTTACTCTAGAATCTTTTTCATACCAAAGAAGGAGCACTGCTGGTGACCTGTCCTAGATTTGTACTTTCTAAACACCTTTTGTAACTGTTCTGAAATTCAAAATGTTCACCTTACAGTCAGTCCTGTCATTGCTTCCAGACCACTGTTTCATGATGACTCCATATCTCAAGGATGCTTATTGTATTCCTGTTCTTCCCAGTTTCAGGAAATATTTGAGATTTGCTGTGAGTGGCTTACATTATCAGTTTTCTGCAGTACCTTTATCACACAAGCAAAGTTAGTTCTCCCTTTTAATAGAATTTGCCAAGGGCAATTAAAGTTTCCTAACCAACTAGATCTGCTCACCCAGCTTCAGGGAAGAATGGTACATCCCAGCTTAGAGCAGTTGCAGCTGACAGTGTAGATGATTCTGTTTTGATACCTTTTAGGCACTTATTCCATCAGTATGTGCAGCAGGTATTTAAGGAGGCAAGAAAACCCTGTAACTAAAAAATCTTGTGTTTACAAGTGGAAGAGTATTTTTAGGTGGTGCCTAGCCAATATCAGAGTTTAAAGGGTTGGGACCCTCTGGTTTTGAAATATATGTGTGAGAGTTACTTAGGGATATTTTGTCATATACGCCCGAGTGCATCTTATGGCTGTATCAGCTTGTCTTCCCATGGATCCTCCTCTTTTTATCTCTCTCTCTCTCTTTTTTTTTTTTTTTTTTTTTTTGTGGTCAAGCAGTTTATGAAAGGAGTATCGTGTGTGAGAACAACTTAAAAACAAAATTCTCTTCCCTGGAACTTCAGCTTTGTTCTTGAAAAATTGACCTTGCCTCCTTTTGAACCTGCATGTCAAGCTGGTTTACTTTTCATTACTTGAAAGACTGTTTTACTGATTGCTCTGATATCTGCAGTAGGCGTCTCTAAGATGCAAACAGTCGTTGTGGGCAACACTATCTGATTTTTCACAACGATAGGGATGCGTTGCAAACTAATCCATCATTCAAGCCTAAAATTGCTTCTGAATTTACCTAGAATTAAGACAGAGTTCTATCCTGAGCCAAAAAAACAAGGGAGAAAACATTCTTCATACCTTGGATGCATACAGGCAGCTCAGGCACTACCTTGACAGAACAAAGCCCTTTAGGAATACTGAATAGCTGTTTGTCCCCTATATAGGGGTTAAGACAAGTTAACCTGTCTCTAAGCAAACGTGCATGATGGTTGTCCTCTGCTACAGTTTTCTGTTACTCCCGCCATGGTAAATCTCTTCCTGGCAATTAAAGTTTCCTAATCAGGTAGGAAGGTTAAGGTTCACTCGACTAGGGTGTTATTCGCATCTATGGAATATTGGACAGGGGTGTACTCTATAAGCACTCTAGAGTCAGAAACCTGGTTCTCTGTTCATACTTTCACAAAACACTGCAAACTGGGTTCCTTTTCAAGGCCCAGAGCAGGCTTTGCTATGACCATTCTTCATGGATTCCTAGATTCTTATCATTTCACCTCCCAGGTAGGGTAAGCTTTGGGAATCTACCCAAAATGCCACTAAGGCAGTGAGAGTGAACATAGTACAGTTGCGTAAGTCCTACTTACTTGTAGCAGTAGATGTGTGAATTCTTTACTGCCTCAGTGGCAGTACCCATCCACCAGATTGTGCATAGCTGGGGGTAGGCTTCAACCTCTTTTGACTCTGTTGTTGGATTTGGTTTTTATATGTTATTGGCTGCATATTTACTCTTGCTGGATGATCCTGGCTTAGGTAGTTTCCATTCTCTCTGTGTGGAAACAAACAAGCCTGAGCACTCACTTCCTCTGGCAGCTGAAGGCTTCACTCTGAGGATATGCTCAGTCAAACAGCTGTCAGAGGAGGAGAGATTGAGGGGAATCTGAGCTTTTGAAAGCTGGCCAGTACTGAGTTACTTTGGCGGATAACCAAAAATGGCAGTAAGGCAGTGAAGCATTGAGGAATTTGAACATCTGCTGATCTGCTGTTGTCCTTTTCATCTGTTCTTCAGCTGATGGGTTTCTAATCCAACATCATTTCAGTCCTTGGCCACTCTGATAGACGTTAGGCTCTGTAGCTCGAGCTTCTCCCCTTACCCTTAATCCTTCATTTGTCCTAGTTACCCAGACCTCGTTTGCTGCCTTTTATTGATAAGAAGTGGCCACAGCTAGCCCGAGTGTGGGATAGTGAGATAAATGAGATTTTATAGCTTCCTTATTCACTTCATTATTTTTTTTTCCCTTTTGTTTCCCTTCCTTATTCTCCTCTGCTAAAAAAAGTGTTTGTAAATAAATTTAGATAACTTCAGATAACTTTATTACCTTTGAATTAAGTAGCTCCTAACTCTGTTACATTTGAATCAAGTAGTTTTTTCCATTGTACTTTCTGTCTTTGTTACCCCCTTGGTATCTCTCCCTTACCATTGTTTATAGTCCTTTCCTTTTTGTAGGTATCTAGAGATGTCTGATATCCCTACTGGATTTAAAAAGTGTAACACTTGATGGCACAAAATCCCCAATTCCGACAGCCATTTGGACTGTCTCTATTGTCTTGGCCCAGCTCACCGTATTACGGATTGTGACATTTGTGCTAGTTTTAATAACCGGGCCATGGTTGAGAGAAAGAACAAACTAATTTTAAAAGGACTTCTTCCATCTTCTACATCTGGAACCCCATCCTCCAAGAAATCTTCAGGAGAGGCTCAAGACAAACCTAAGGATTCATGGAAGCACTCCTGTGACTTCAGGTACCACTCCACCTGGGAAGATTTCTAACATGTCGGATCTTGCCACCTCCACATCTTTGATCCTATCAAAGTCAAAGACTTTGAATCCATCCTCCTATTCGGATCCAACCCGTTCTAAGTCAGTCACCTTGGTTGCTTGTTAGGTTCTGACTGGAATTACTAACTTTGAGATTATATCCTCCCTTTCTGCGGGAGATGTTTGTGTTTCCCATCCACTTGCCACTTCATCCTCCCTCAGGTCACCTACGAACTTATCAGAAGCTGATGTGGATAGGATGATGCGAATGTTTTCAGAACCCAGAGTTGGGTGTTGTTCTTTCTCCATCTCCCATTGGAAACGTGAGCCTTTCTAATAAACAGCCCCAACCTTTGACTCCTACTCCGATCTGTCCAGGGGTTTTGGAAATTTTGGACACAAGACATCCAAAGTATGTCTGTGTTAGATCAGAAGACTTGGCCCTCTTTGACTCCAGATGGGTCCGACCCGTCCAGGATAAAGTACTATGTTCTTGGAGTTATCTTTTGCCCTTGCAGCTTCGGCATTGGACAGCTCGGCCCCAACTTCTGCTTTGAAACTGGAATTGGAAGGGATTGAGTTTCATCCTTTACAGGCTTCTTCGGATTCAGTGAGCTCCAGGCTTGGCCCCCTGCAGCTTTGGCTTTCAAAGTAATGGAGAGAGATTTCCCTGCTTCTAGGGAAGAGACATCCTTGCCTCCCTCGGGTCCACCCCATACTCGACTGTCTTATGTGGAAGCTGCCTCTTTTCATACTGTCTTTTGGGACATCCGGTCTGGTCAAGATCCGAGGCTGTCCTCTTTCAGGAGTCAGTGGGCATTTCCACATCCTCTCTGAAGCCTCTAACTGATGAGCCCCCTCAGAAATGGATGCGTAAGAGGAGACACCTAGACTTTTTCACAAGACTCTTTAATCAAAGACACTGACTTTGATGAAGAGGAAGGGTCCCTCAGATCATCCCTTGAGGATGTCTTATTCACTGAAATACTCAAACTTCTGAGACAGAAAGGTGTTTGGTCCTCTGAACCCCCTTCCTAAGACGAATCAGTGTTTCTTGAAGCTTTTGGAATCTACTCAGCTACAACTTGGGTAGTCCCCCTAGTGGATGAGATGGCAGACCTTACCTCCTGCTGGGCCTGGAAGGCTCCGGATGTCGTGGAGCCCATTCCCAAATGCCCTGACAGATACTTCGTAGCACTTAAGGATAAGGCTCACTGGGGCAAGCGTCCCCCTGTGGATGCTGTGGTGGTTGCAGCAGCCACTAGGAAAGAACATGCTGAACAGAATTCTTCTGTCCCTCCCCTTAATAGGGAATCTAGGGCTTTGGACAGATACGGAAAGTGTACCAATGCTTCAGCAGCCTTTGCCTTTAGGCCTCTGAATTATCTGGCACACGTGACAAGATTTCAGAGGGAATTGATCAAACAGTTTCCAATGGCCTCTCAGGGTCCATGTTTGCAGAGTTAGAAAAGGCAGTTTCTTTGCAACTGGCCAGCCCTGAGTCTCTGTCCACTGCTTCCATGAGATTTATTTTTCATGCCTCAGAGGGAGCAGCTAGATCATCAGTTTTAGGAATAACCATCAGGAGGCACTTCTGGATGTGCCATTGTGATTTTGCAGAACCCTTCAAGACTTTGTTCTTCAAATCCCCCTTTGATGGATCTACCTAGTTTGGCCCCAAGGTAAGAGAGACTCCCTCCTGAAGTGAACAAAACAGGAAGACTTTGTCTGCCACTGAAATCCGTTTTTCTACCCCTCAAAGGACCTCCTCCTGAAATCAAAGAGGTGGCAAAAAATTGTGGTTCAGAAAAACATAAGGTTTTTCCCAGGAATCCTATGGAGATGGATCCCCTTACAGCAGTGGGAGAAATTCTAATGGAAGATGTCATCCCCGTGGCAGAGATGGGCCTTAACATCAGACCTTCAAAGGACCCTTCTCCAAGAAGCCTTTTCAGTGTCCCTGAGGGGTTACCCAACTGCTGCACTCTGGAGACAGTTGGGGGGCATTTATCTCCACACCCAGAAGCCTGGATAGCCATTACCAAAGATACTTGGGTGTGGCATGTAATATCCAGACATTATTACATATACCTTTTCCTTCTACCCCCAATGCAACAAAAGAATTCCCAACATTCCACCCAGTCAGAAGAAACCAGCAGCCATAGAAATAGAAAAGCTGCTGAGGAAAGAGTCATCCAGATGGTCTCCCCAGACCAACAAAGATCCCGAACTTACTCAAGATTCTTTTTAGTGCCAAAGAAGACAGGGGACCTCAAACCAATTTTGGATCTCAGCAGTCTGAATCACTTCATAAAGCATTTGAAGTTCCAGATGGTCACGGTTTAGTCTATCCTACCACTGTTGAGGAAGGATGATCGAATGTGTTCCAGAGGTGTCCATGATGCGTACCATCATATCAAGATACACAGATACTCCAAGAGATATCTACACTTCAGGTTGGGAGCCAGTCACTACCAGTTCAGAGCACTGCCCTTTGATCTCACCACACACCCCAGGGTGTTCACCAAATGTATGGCAGTGATTGTGGCTCAGCTGTGACTGCAGTGATTCTGAGTATTTCCATATCTACATGACTGGCTCCTGTCTGCTTTCACCAAACCTCTACTCAGTCAAGATAGGGACTGCTTGCTCCACCCATCTTTCCAACTAGGTACTCCTATAACTGTAACAAATCTCACCTCTGCTTGATGCAGTCCCTGGAGTTCATTGGTGCCTGTCTAGATAACCAAACACAAATTGAATCTTTACCACAGACAGGAGTAGACACTTTATGAAAACAAGCATTACACATTCTTTCTCCTCATTCTCCCCCAAGCCAAATTAATTTTACAACTGGTAGAGTCAATAGCAGCATTGATAGTACTAATACCTTTGGCTCACTTTCACATGAGAGTGTTACAGTGGACTCTAGCGGTACAGTGGTTAATCAGACACCATCCACTGACTGCACTCATTCATATCACGAACATCTGCAGGCATCACATAGCATGTCGGTAGACTCTTACAAGAAGTTTTTCGAGGCCACCCTTTTACACTATCTGCACCCAAGGCCACAGTGACTAAGGATGTCTCCCAGCTGTGAAGGCATCCGTAGTCACTGTGGCCTTGGGTGTGGAAGCCTCCCAACTAGGGTGGGTGGTACATTATTTGGGAAGGATAGTCCAAGGCACATGGTCCCAGACAGTGGCCAGTTTTCACATCAACATCCTAGAAATGAGAGCAGTCCTATTAATGTTGCAGGAGTTTCAAGGTGCTGTCTCTTTATAAGTGAATACTCTTCAGACAGACAACATGTCTGTGGTCTAATGCATCAACAAACAGGGTAAACCAATCCTACCCACTATGTCGGCAAGCTATGAGAGTTTGGCAATGGGTGATATCTTCTGACTGCTTTCTATTGGCAATGCATATTCCAGGGAAAACTAGTGTGCTAGTAGACAAACTGAGCAGGTCCATCTTACTTCCTCACAGGTGGTCTGTCAGTCAGTCAGGGGGGAAAGTGATATTTCACAGATGGGGTCAACCATGTTGCGACCTCTTTGTTTCTCCCCTCTGTACCAAGTGCAGTGGGTACTTTGCCCTGATCCTCGCAGAAGGGGAGTTAATGAGACACACTCTAGTTCATATTCATCTTCTGGTCTCCTGTTTTCCATCTCTGCAACTCCTCTCATCCCTGAGTTTATTCAGAAAGCATTACAGGGGAAGAGCAGGGTTATCCTCATTGCCTCATTCTGGCCTCGCCAGTTGTGGTTCTTTTTCCTGTGATCTAACCTAGTTCACTCTCCCTGGGTGCTGATTCCTATTCAGGACCTCCTGTCTCACCTGTCCGGCTGTCTTCTCCCAGATATGCAATCTCTCAAGCTGACCGCATGAGAGATTACATGTCTGGGCGAGGCAAGGCATGCAGTTTTTCAAGCTGACTGCATGGTTTCTGCATTTCCAGTAAAAGCTAGAAACTCCAGGCTTTCTTCCCTTGTTCACCACATTCTTATGTCATCCCAGAAAGACTTTACCAGGAAGATTTACAAGAATAAGTGGAAAGGTTTTCTGTTTGGACCCATCAGAGACGTCTAGATCCATTTTCAGCAATGATTCCAACCATTTTTGATTTCCTGGCATCCATTTGTAATAAATGGGCTAGTTAATCAACAGTTAAGGTATAACTAGCTGCAATATCAAACTTTCATTTACACAAAAATAATTCTTCCCTAGCTTCCTTGAAATTGTGCAAAACATTTCTTAAAGGCACTTTGCTGCTTTGGCCTTCTATTAAGGACCTTATCCTCCTTGGAACCTTACACTTATCCTTCAAGCCTTGACTCAGCCCCCCTTCGAGCCTGCAGCCAGAGCAGAATTAAAGTATTTATCCTGGAAAACACCTTTCTTGGTTGCAATTACATCGGCTAGACAGATGTCAGAGCACCATGCTTTTTCTTCTCAGCCACCTTATCTAATTTTTCATAAGGTCAGAGTATTTTTTTAGACTAACTCTTTCTTCCTGACTAAAGTGGTGTCAGAAGCTATTCTTAACCAGGCTGTTAACCTACCAGTTTTCTTCCCAAAATTTTCTAACAAAGGTAAATGTATGCTCCATTTATTAGATGTGTATAGACAACTCAAATTTTACATTCACAGAACTAAAGAAAAAGAAAGTCAGAACAACTGTTTGTTTCCTTTTCCAAAGCTAAATTGGGTAAAGCAGTGGCAAAGGTAACCTTAGCCAGATGGCTCATTAATTGCATTGTCTTTGTTTACAAGAGTAAAGGACTATCATAACACAAACATCCTAAAGCCCATCTGCTTTTTGCACCAAAGCATCCATAGATGACATTTGTGTACCTGCTTACATGGTCCAGTGCTCATATCTTTATAGCTCATTAGAAGTTGGATGTCTTGTTTAGGAAAAGGGCAGCTTTTGGCTGTGCTGTACTGGGGAATATCCTTCCTTGAGGAGCACCCAAGACCACCCTAGCTGGGGACTCTCTCCCATCAGTTGAGGAATGGACAAAAAAGACAACAGATGTTATAGTTATATACTCACTATAACTATGCATCTGTGTTACTTGTTTTCATCCTTCTTCAACGTCTCACTCTTCAGTCCCCCGTTCTTTTTCTGGTCTGTCAGTGTGCCCTTAGGGATATTTATTAATGGTCTTGCTATGTGGGCTCTAGAAATCTCTTCTCTGTTTTCTTCACCCTTTCTACTCTTTAGTTAATACTTTTCCCCCTTTTACCTCAAAGATTGTTGAGTAGTTTATACTACTTTCTAATACTGTGGTTAACTTAATAGAGGGCAAAGTTGATCTGAAGTAAATGAGGAGAAGAGAGTGACTGTGGTTAAGGGGAGGAGCTCGAGTTACAGATCCTAAAGTCTATCAGAGTGGCCAAGGACAGATCCAAGACCCATCAGTTGTGGAAAGATGAAAACAGACAACACAGATGCAGAGTTACGGTGAGTATATAGCCATAATTTACAATTAAGTCAGTGTTACTCAAGTATACTTTCTGTCCTGCCCTCCCCACTGGCATAGTACTTATCACTTGCTTTCCTTTGTGAAGATTAAAGTGATTTTTCTCAGTAATTTGTGATTTTCCTCCCGTCTTTTCTGTGCCTGGACAATTCTGTCCCTCCCTTTTTTTCTGTTATGTGCCAAAGAAGACTTTGCTGCTGCTTTTTTTTTGGTCCATTTTGCTTACTCCTTTTCAGCTTTAGCCTTTGCTGCTCTTGCCATCTTTGTTGCATTTGTTTTCTAACTGCTTGACTTATATCCTGCAGTTTCTCTTCCAGTAATGTCCAGTGTTCTACATCTGCTTATTGCATCCCTAAAGCTCGAGGGGTACATGCATACATACAAATATTTCAAGCACGGGCATTAATGCTTTTCTAGCTTGCCAATATACCAAAACACTTGGTCCCATAGTAAGTATACAGGCTGTTCTTAAAAATGTCTAAACTATTACTTGCTTTAATGTAATTTGGTAGTCTGTTCCATGCATCAGCTACTCTGTCAGAGAACCAATTAGTACACTTCTTATTCCTACAGAATCTCCTACATAGGTTATCTGACGATTCTCTAGTACTTTTTGTTAACCTCAAACTTTCCCAGAGGTAGTTGTCACTAAATGCCCTATATACCTGAATAAGAGCACCTCTCAGATATCTGTAAGACATTGTACAAGTTTAAGATATTTTACTCTTTCGTAATAACTTAAATTTTCACATCCATGGATAGCCTTGGTATATTTCTGTTGTACTCTTTCCAGTTTACCCGTGCTTCATTGCTTTTGATTTCCTAGATTTTGTACATTTTTTATACAACCTATAGCTCTATAACTATCATTAACCAATTGGTTGATATGATTAGAAAAACTCATAACTGAATCTACCCATATACCCAGGTCCTTAAATGAGTCTGCAGTTTCAGTCACTGTGTGCTGTATTAAATATTCACCTTTCAATTTATACCTACCAGATCTCATATGCTTAGTTTTTGATACATTTATCAGCATATTATTCTGCTGTGCCCAAATGATCAAGTTATTTTCCAGACATGCCTTGTCTGTAAAACATGTAATCAGTTTACCCAATTACAGGTCAGTCTGCATATAGACTGTAGAACACCTCAGATGAAAAAGTTAGGTCTGAAAGATACAATCTAAACAAGCAGGGGCCTAGGACAGAGCCCTGTGGGACACCCTAACTGTAACTAAGGATTTTGCCTTTCCAGTTGCTGTATGATACTTGCCATGTCCTATTTGTAAGCCATGGAGCTATCCATCTTATCAAGAGCACATCAATACCTAGTTGTACTAATTTATTGAACAGTGTTGTGTATGACCCTGTCAAATGCTGAAGTTAAATCTATGTAAATTACATCACAGCACAATTTTCCATTCATAGCTGTTATTATATTGTTATAGAACACCATGTTACAGGTGGTAATAGATCTGTTTTCAACATATGCATGCTGATATATGGTTTCAAGTTCAAGAGAGGTGGGGGTGGGGCACTGTTATTGCATGAACTTGACTATCTGAATTCTTGGAAATCATACACTTGAGCTTGTGGCAGTATCAGCAAATGTGACAAAAATAACACTTTTGCAGATTCCTTATCCTCTAAGATGTGAATCTGGGAGAAGATGCTGTTTCATTATTTCTCTGGGACACTGCCTACTAATGAGTCACATGTGAGCAGTGACAGCAGATATGTACTTGTGGGGGTGGGGGTATGGGGGGGTGAGGGCGAGTCTGCATGTGCGTGTGCGCGCGCGTGTGTGTGTGTGTGTGTGTGTGTGTGTGTGTGTGTGTGTGTGTGTGTGCATATGCATGCGTGTCTATGTATTTCAAGCAGCAGTGACATTGAGCAACTGCCACCTTGAACTGGCATGCTTAAAGCAGCTGTAGTATGGGCTTAGGTGTCTATGCAACTGACTGTAAGCCCTTTCTCGCAATATCTTTCCTTGTACTTTAGCGGTACTTTACGGTAGCCGTTTGAAATGTTGGGACCTGCTAGAGCAAGTCCCCAAATGCAGAGACTGTTTGAAAGATTGGAAATATATATATTAAGAGAGATGCCATTTCTTGAAATATTCCCTTTTCTCCGAGGTGTGGTGATCTAGGAGTTGGTATCTATAAATTTGACCCTCCCACAAAAAAAAGTCTGAAGGAGAAGAGTGATTTTCGAGATTTGCTCTTCTCTGGGTTTTCTGCCTTTTTTTCAAGCTTTTTGGCACTCGACATTTCAAAAACCGACATTTCAATTGGGAGCCATTAGTTTTCCTGCATCTGAGATTGCATAAACTGGGCTCCAGTTTTCTGGCTGCCTCTCATTTCCCCAAGTTGTGGAAAGGCACTGCTATGGCTCTTTGGTAGTCTCTGCAAATCTCTTGTTTGGTTAGTGGCCTGTTGAACAGTTTTGTTATTGTTTTTGACAATAATGCCCACATTTTTGTGAATGTTGTTGGAGGATTATGTAGGATTTCTCTGCTTTATTCTTGATACCATTTGAAATGTCAGGACATGGTAGAGTCTCAAAACATGGAGAATGAATGGCCAATAAAACAGATTTTATATCAGCTGTTCTTTCTCTGAATATTCCATTTTCTCAGAGGCATAGTGGTTTTGGAGTAAGTATATACAAGTTCAGGAGTGCAGGTGGGCTTGCCCCCCTCCCCACGTTAGGGGGTGCTGGTGGGCTTGCCCCTATACAGAAAAGAAGTTTAAAGGAAAAGCAAGATGTTAGAGATTCTCTCCTTTCTCCTGCAGTTTTGTCCCCACCCCCCATGTCTACACTTGGCATTCAGAGCACTGACACTTTAGCAGGGAGCAGAGTCCCTTTTTCATTCAAACAATGACAAGTAAATCATTTCACATTGTTGTCTTTTCTTCTTATCTAACTGTCTTCATACTGTTGATGGTTTCTTTCCCACTAAGTAATTATCCATCTGACTAGTCCGAAATCTTGTCTGGTACTGATCTCCTTAATAAAGTTGTAAGCAAAAGTGTATTACTGAAGATCACTGACTACATAAGTACAACAACATCAGCAGAAAGAGGATGAAGGTATTTCAGTGACTTAATTGCGACAAACTCTGTTCTTGAGGGTTCTCTGTACAATGATGCAGCGAAGAGTTTTAAGGGAGAGGTAAAAATGTTTAATTCAAGTAATTTTCATCGTAAAGGTATATTTCATTGAAAAGGTAAATGCGGTAAGAAACTGTGGTAATTTATTTCTGATTGTTTATGTAATACTGCTATCATATGCCTTTTTTTAACTAGATACATTTGCTTATAATAAATAGTCCTAGTCAAAAAGTGTCTCTTGAAGGTATAAGACTACCAAAGATGCTACACTTGGTAGTTTAGGACCTCTAAAGACAGCAGATCCACTTGCCTTTATACAGCATTTCATGCATTCATGCTGTCCAATGTAAAACTTGTCCTACGTGATATCGTATATGAATTGGAGCATGACATACCTTTTTTGTGCCTTCTGCTATGATTTTATGTTTAAAAAATTTGGTCCATTAGTCTGATGTTCTAGCAGAAATCATTGAGCATCAACTGAGCTAAAGACATTGGCACAGATTCTTCACTACAGCAGCTAGATGGTACCAGACACACAAACACACCTGCACACACACACACACACACACACACACACACACACACACACACACACACACACACAACAAAACACAGCTTTTTATTGCCATTGGATTAAACACTGTTGCCTGCTTCATTTTCTGCGTGTTAAAGATTTTATTGAACGAAGCCTGTTTTTCAGACAGTATTTCAAGTACTGCTCACCACATGCAGTGATTTCAAAATCAGAGGCAGGGAGAAATTGATTTTTAGAATGAGCATATATATCTAATCTTTACAGGAACGCTGGTTTTGGCGTGTACGTAATAGCCAGGTTATGGATGGATACCCAATGCCAATTGGTCACTTCTGGAGAGGACTTCCTGCAAGTATAAATGCTGCATATGAGAGAAAGGATGGAAAATTTGTATTCTTTAAAGGTATGACTAAAAATAAAAATACAGTTTGGATGAACTAACAGGAACCATTATTGTGCCATTAAAGTGAAAGTCTATTGCTTCCATGTTTTCATGTTCCACTATTGCTAACCTGTTTTCAGGAACTGTGGCGCCATTTTAACTGTGTGTGTGTGTGTGTGTGTGTCTGTGTGTGTGTCTGTGTGTGTGTCTGTGTGTGTGTCTGTGTGTGTGTCTGTGTGTGTGTGTGTGTGTGTGTGTGTGTGTGTGTGTGTGTGTGTGTGTGTGTGTGTGTTTGCATCCGTTAACTTAAATAGTGCTAAAATTAAGTTACATTCCATAAATTTGAATAAAAGTAACCCCCCCCACACACACACACACATGCACACACACACACACACACACACACACACACACACACACACACACACACACACACACACACACACACTCCTACTAAGTAAGCTCAAAAGGATGATGCATTTGTCTGTCAGGCATTGGGGGAGAAGGAGGTGTCTTGGTCAGTTTGAGGTAAGACCCCCCCTCCCCCCAGAGGTGTTCACCCCTCCAGAATACCCCATGGCTGAGCAACCTGTGGAGCTGCTGATCGCACACAGTTTCAGGAACCAGAAAACCACAGAAAAAATACCTGAGAATTACAGGCCAAAATTCCAGCAGGGGTAGAAGTTGAATACAGAATGTGCATAATACTGGACAGAGTAGAGAAACACAAATAGATGTAGCCACCTGAAGCTTACTGCACAGGGTTATGGGCTATTGGCTGTTCCATAATTGTTTTTTCTTCTTAAGATGTGACTCCTTCCAGAAATTCACTGTCACTACATTCATGTAGAAAAGTAGGGAAAAGTCTATAATTATCAACAGTTTATGCAACTTAGTCCAGTCCTAGTCATCTGTGTCTGGTTGATGTAAATGAAATACTGTGCAAGGTCAGGAAGCTGTAACTCATAACAGTGATAGACAGTAAAAGGGAGTGCCTAATATCTTATTCCTACCATTATGTTGTATTCATTTTTTGAATGACTTCTTAGAGCAGTAGGCTACAGATACAACAAAAGGGTTTGAGTGATGTATTTACTTTTGGAATGACTTGGGGGGGGGGGGGGGGCAGACTGACTGATGCACTGCTAAAATGTTTGGCTATTGAATGTATGCATGTTTAGAAAGTTTACAGTTTAGCAGGATTGCTGTTGGATTATGGAAGGCTAGTTTTCTGTACATTTTCATCCATTTTGAATCTTCTAATATATGTATATTTCAAACACCAGATTTAAGGCAGCTCTGTAGTGGATACTGACTTTCAGAAAGGTAATTTTGGTTACAATTTTGATTTGCATACATATTAGTATAGCTACTTGGGTGATTTTATTTTCTGAACATCGTTTACTAATTCTTAGTAGTCTTTCAGATGTAAAGATGTACACGAGTAAGGGATTTAGACCAATTCATAAATGCAATTGTAGTAACTTATAAATTAAGTTTTATATATAGGCTAAATGCAGATTAACCTCTTAAAGGGAATTTTGCACTTTTATTGTACATTTCTGTGCTACATATAAATGTTTTCACTGCTTGTTGAGGGTACATCATAAATTGACTGGGCTGTAGTTTTGGTGGGGGGAGGGGTATTGCAAACCTCTAGAGTTATACAATAGAATTTACTTGGATGAATGTTGCCTTGTAATTTTGACAGCTAAAGCTTGTTTTTGTAATGACTTGGAAAATCATTATGTTAAAGTGTAATAAAAGAATAACTGCAAAATAAGCAATCCTGCCAATTTTTTTAATTTTATACCACAACTGGAGATGGCATGTTTACTTTGTAAAGCCATTTTCCATACAAGATGATAAAAGTTTCAGCTTGACACATTGAAGATGCAACACCATAGAAGGGCTGTGTTGTACCATTGGAGGGAAAAGATAGAAAACCTTCTGCAGACCACCAAGGATGAGACTATTTAATCTTGTGATGTGACCTTCCTCTTGCAAGCTGATGAAAGTGGCTTCTTAAGTGTTTTGTCATGCTTGCTTGACTTACCTTTTGCACCACAATATGTGGTGCATAAAGAGCTGATTAGGGTCTTCATTCTAACTGTGAACATTTTCAATTCATGTCAAAAGGAAAAATAACTGAAGAAATCCTTTTCTCTGCACTGATGCCACTGAGAAGTTATGGTAGTCTTATCTTTAACCCGTTTGACATAATTTCAGGCAAAATGTGGGATGTGGCCATATACTTAAATGGACTCGTACTGTGCATACACAGACATGTGTCAGTCAAAGTCTATGGACCCATGCCTAACATGACATAATCACCTGAGGAAAACAGATTTATTCTGGCTATAGTTTCAGTAAAACATTTACAAAGCTTTTTACTGAAACAGTGGCCCAAATAAATGTGGGTAGAATGTGGGAAAATGCATCACAGCACTTCACTCATCAGATGTCTTGTTGCAGTGCTTCTTTGTGACAAAACACTAATTTGGGTAATTTTCAGTATATCCTATCCCTGAGATCAGCACTGTAGCCATTAATTTAGAGTGTTTATATGTGGAATGCAGAATGAGACAGAATCATCTTCCACTTTAGAGATATTATTTAAATAAATAGCTAAAGTATTTATTTATGCTTTAACTGGGTTAGTCCCACTATGCCCTGTTAATTTACATTTTTGAGGTATGGTCATAAATATGGTATGTATATTAAGGCACATATGTGCTAAACTGTTGATTTGTTTAAAAGTTATTTCCTGCATGTCCTCTTTGAGTTTTGCTTTTAATTAGTTGAAGTTACTATTTAAGCTCAAGTTACATTATACGATTATGTCATAATAGCGTATTGCTTTAAGTAAATTCTTGTTTTATAAGGTATTTGTTAAAAGTGGAGCTATGCTTTGCAAATCTGTTTTTCACTTTCTTCCAGGGTAGTAAATATAGCTTGTGGAGCTGTTGATGTCTGCAGCATGAAATTCCATCACTTGCACTAACAGTGTTTTCTGATTTCCAGGTGACAAGCACTGGGTATTCACAGAAGCATCATTGGAGCCTGGTTACCCCAAAAGCCTTCGAGAACTTGGCAGTGGCCTTCCTAAAGACAGGATTGATGCAGCTCTTTACTGGCTTCCAAATGGCAAAACATACTTCTTTAGAGCCAACAAGTAAACACCAATTTTGATTTTCATTTGAAATAAAATAACCTGTTTATAGACATTTCCAATAACAATGAAGTGCCCTATGTACTATTGCTATTTCTTTTCACCTCACACCAAGTTTCTGTTGGTCACCTACGGACAAAAAAGTGGATTTTTCTCATTATTAATTGTTATCAGGTTAGGTAAGGACTGAAGATAAAGTTCTGTAGTAGATAATGTTTAGAGAAAAGTACTGGTGATCTCAAGTTATAAAGGCAGAGTTGGGAATCATGGCTTCCCATCATGTGTTAATCTACTGGGTTCACGAAGTCAGACAGCATGGAATGACTTGTTGGAAGTGCTGCTTTTAGCAGTAGATTTTTTTTCGTGAAAAATTGGCCCTAGGCGTGAGTGTGTGTGTCTGTGCCTTCTAAGGAAGGTTGGGCGCTGGGCTGACAACTCGACACGGTATAAACTCCATTGCCGGTCATGAGCGGACAGGTAATCTGCTGTGGCGACCCCTAACTGGGAAAAAGCCGAAAGAAGACGAAAAAGCTTTAGACAAATACAGGTGATCTTGGCTGTAAGATAGCTTTTGCCAATAGTGGATCAACTTGTGAGACAATAATGTAAGTTTTATTCAGGATTGTGGGATAGAGAGGTACCGTGGAGCCTGTCCCAGCAATCAGCAGATATTGGACAAATCACCGGTCCTGTTTTTGGACACTGGTTCAAAGCAAAATGTACTCACTCACTGAGTACAGTTTCAAGTGTACCGATATCACCTTTAACAGTTCAGTGAGACTGTCACTCATGCACGCATGGACACGCGCGTACACACACACACTCACTCTCTCTTTCACTCCTTGGCATTTTAACTACAGTGTCATTTGTACCGGCATCACATTGTCTTACAAGTTGATCCAGTATTGGCAAAAGCTATCCTATAGCCAGTGATGTTGGTAGTTTTTTTTTACTGTTTTCCTTCTTGGATATGTCTCTTAATTTTAAAGGCTACTGCATATCTCATTTTGCAATTTTTTTTTAGTAAGACACTCTATCTTTGCTTGAGGAGACCCTTGCATTCTCCATTATAAATGGACATTTTATTAAATATCTTGCAGTTCAGATAAATCTACATGTATACTAATGTACTGGTAACCAGCAGCATACAGTAAATTCTTCACCTGTTGCTAGGATGGCTGTTGGTGTGTGTAGTGTTTCATAAAATGGATGTCTTGACACGTCAGCCTTCTGTAAGAGGAACTTTATTGTGGTGTTGTGTTGGACTGATATTAGGAGGTTCACTCAGAATGTAGTCTTCCAGGTTGCCATCCTTACCTTTCCTGTTTCATAATGCACCATAAGACCATGTCTGAGTTCTCTTCCACTGCAGAATGTGTTAAGGAAGAAATGGCACTAGGCCGTCTTTCATTTTTATATTGTGGTGTAGCTGAACTGCTTAAGCTCCAGTTTATTTCTGGTTTTTTTTTCCCCCATAGTATTTTCTTGTATTGCAATGGATTTTTCCATTTTTCACCTATTTTAAAAGTCTTTTCCTACCTTCCTTTTGAGCCCAAGTCTGTCTTTGTTCCGCTCATTGTGACTTCTAAGAGTGTGTGTGGCAGGAAAATGATGCCACTTGCTGACCAGAATGCTGACAGGCACAGCAAGTACCTTTAGTGTTTGAAGTTGTAGCATGGTACCTCCTACTGCTCATTATGTATCTCATTTAATGAGCATTGCATACAATAGATTTTAGTGAGCTTTCTGCTCTTTTTCTGCCTAAGGAGCAGCATTATCCCACTCCCTCTATTTCTGTAACTTGTTCCATTGCGAGTAAACAATGCCTGCTTCCAAGAAAGAGTAATTTGTTTCCAAAAAAAATCAGAGTTTACTTTGCGAGTCTTATCCAAGGGCTCTGGTAAACATGCTAAGCCTGCTGATCTTCAAGCATGCAGGTCTCTGATATGGCAATTGTGGAGTAATGCAGAGGAGCCCCCTGCTTTGAATGAGACCATTTCCATTAGCAGTGTGTTAAAACTTAAAGCTGAATTGTTTTTCTCTTAGATAAAACTCTGTAAAAGTATATTTAAGATCAAGTGTGACAAGTAGGCTGTGTGTGTTTATGACGTTTGATTTGTAGTTAATCTATCTTTTCTGTGTAAAAATTTGTCATGTATTCAGATACTTTTATTGTAAATGAATGTTATATAGCCTTATATTTTATGTTGGTGAAAGGTAAGGTTGTTTTTAAGTATTTTTTATGATTACTATATGTTTTAATGGGAATATTTTCTTTTAGAAACAGTTGTTTAAGAGTTAACTGGGATGAGTTTAATTGTCATGTGATGCTCTATGAGGTTTTAAACTGTGGGTTAATGACTTATGGTTGTTCTGATGAAGTTGGGCATTGACCTAACGAAAGCGCTCAACCATTTGAATAAAGTGGTTGCTTAAGTGTTCACCATTTTTTTTGTTTTTTCTTGATGTTCATCGTGTTACACTGCTGCAGTCATCACACTTGGGTTATCCTGTCGTCAGGCGGTCCCGCAGTCGGCCTGAATTCCAAAGTCTTGGTCCGGCGTCGGTTGCTGTCGCTTCTTCCCTGACGTCAGTGCGCCAGGGGTATATAAGAGGCATCCGACGCCATTTTCTTCAGTCTTTCTTGCCGCGCGGTGCCCGAAGCAGAAGCAGTTCGCAAGTGCCGGTCGGCCGACACCTGAGATTTTCAAATCGAATTTCAGTCCGAAGTCTTCAAAGCTAAGTACCCCATTGGGGAACCTTTTCTTGCCTCAGTCCGATGTCAGAAAAAGTTAACAATTGCATTTCTTGTGGGAAGCAAATACCTCATAAGGACTTTCATTCTTATTGTATACCTTGCCTAGGCCCAGACCACGACGTCACTGGTTGTCGGTTTTGTGCTAGGTTCAATAAGCAAACTATAAAGCGACGCTTTGATTTCGCATGACACTACTTCGGTAGGAAATTTAATTACACTATGCCATCGGAGCAACCGACTACCGGCGTGCATAAAAAACGCAAAGATAAAGACAGGCAGCCTAGATCCAAGCCAGACTCCGAGGCCTCGGCTGGGCTGGTCGCCGGTTCTCCGGTTTTCAGTGAGGTGCCTACGCAGCCCCTGCCGACCACAGAATTGGAACCCCAGACTGCGTCGGATTCTCAAGCAGAGAGTTCTAGGCCGACGCAGCCATTTTCTTTAGGTCCTACCGATGACATTGCAGAAGGAGAGGCCGGTGCTGTGGAAACACCTTCGGTTTCAGAAGGTGTCTTCAGACCGACTACTCTCACCATAAAATCTTATGCTAAGCTTAAGACTCCTCTAAAACCAGAAAAGACTGCACATCAGTCTCCAGTTCAAGGCCCCATGCCTAAGAAACAGATGCTTAAAATGGATGAAGATTTGATTTCTTTAATCAGGGCCCCCCCCCCCCCCCCCGACAAAAGGCCTAGACAAGAGGAGGATTATGCCTCCTCTGATCAAGTGTCTATTTCCTCAGGCTCCTCTGAGGAACAGGATTACTCCTTTCCCCCTTATGAAGATTCTGATGCTGAACATTCCATTCCCTCAGCTTCTCCCCCTGAACACTATTCCTTTGGGGAAACCTTACATACCATGAGGGAACATTTCCACTGGGAAGGCCAAGATTACTCCGACTCAAAGAAAAGGCTCCGAGAGTTTATTTTCCTCCCCCAGCACAGACCACTTGCTATCCCTCCAGTTTTAGACATTGTGGATGATGTTTACTTAGAATCTAGTCTAAATCCAGATTCTGTGCCTCCTGCTCCAGCCAAACCAGATAGATATTACAGAGTGCCTGACTCACACAAATTCCTTTACAAAAGCCCTGTTGCTGACCCAGAGACAATCTCCCGGGGTCCCAAAGGGGCTAAGGTTTCTATGGCTAAAAATCCTGTACCCTCTGAAAGGGACTCCAGAGCACTAGATAGGTGGAGGAAGAAGGTTTACACCTCAGCTACTTTAGCTATGAGAGCACTAAATTGTCAATTTCACATGCTTAAATACCAGCAATTCCTAATGTCTCAAATAAAACAAAAGAGCACGCACCCTCAACAGTCTGAATTCAAGGAAATGCAGGATCTGTTGCATGCAGCTGAACAGGTGAGCAAACATACTTTACAATGTGGATTTGATTCCTTGGAAGCTTCCTGTAGAGCAGCTGTTACTGGGTCTGTTATACGTAGGCATGCTTGGTTAAAGGAACATATTCTGCCTGATCATGTTAAAGCAAAGTTACTAGATGCACCCTTACAGCAGGATGTCTTATTTGGGGTTAAAGCAGAAGAGGTTTTAAAGAAAATGGAGGATAAGGCAAAATCTATGCAGACGGTGCTTCAGCAGAAATTGGCCAACAAAAAGTTGGTCCATTCCAGCTTCTGACAGACCACAGAGGGGTAAATACAGGCGCCCAAGGGGCAGAGGACAAGTACAAATCCCTTACAAACCTCACCAATAGGGCACTGCAACACAGAAGGGAGGAGAAGACAGGTCCCAAACTAGTAGAAGGCAAACACAATGGCTTAAACCTCAAACTGCCGAGCAAAACTCTCTTGGCAGCTCCCTTGGGAGGAAAATTAGCATTTTTTACAGACAACTGGCGCATCGTCACAAAGGACAAATGGGTCCTAGACATTATCTCACAAGGATACAGATTCCATTTCCACACCTTGCCAAGGATAAAAGGAATGCCAAACCTGCCACAAAATCAATGGGCAGAGGCACAAAAACAAATTACAGCTCTCATGGACATGAGAGCCATTCAACTGGTACCTACACAGGAGCAAGACCAAGGATTTTATTCAAGGCTCTTTCTAGTCCCCAGAAAGGACAATGCTTGGAGACCCATTCTGGACCTTTCAATTCTAAACACCTTCTTGCAAGTACCCAAATTCAAGATGCTAACACTACAGCAGCTTCTTCCCATGTTAGGCAAGAAAGCTTGGCTAGTAACGTTGGACCTCAAGGAGGCATACCTGCATGTCCCTATCAGACAAAATTGCAGAAGATACCTCCGTTTCATTGCAGGTTCAACCCATTACCAATTCTCTGCACTGCCCTTTGGCTTATCTACTGCACCCAGGGTCTTCACAAAATGCCTGGCACCAGTAATTGCATACTGCAGACAAAGAGGAATTCAGATATACCCATACCTGGACAACTGCCTCATCCAAGCAGAAAGCAAGGACATTCTCTTACAACATCTGGCTTTTGTAAAACACCTTCTAAGTTGCCTAGGGTACACAGTAAACGAAAAGAAATCAAAACTAGTGCCCTCACAAAATATGACATTCCTGGGTGCCAACTTGAATACAACGGCCCAGATGGCTTATCTGACGCCAGACAAACAACTACAACTAACTCAATACTTCAAAACAATGGCAACAAAGACCCAACTCCCTGCAAGAAAAATTCTGCAGGCCTTGGGTTTCATGGCATCTTGCATACTACTAATACCATTTGCAAAACTGCATATGAGGAAATTACAATGGTACCTAAAAAGCGTATGGACTCAACACAGCCACAGCTTGGAAACAATGATACCTCTCATTCCCTGCCTTCAACAGGAGTTTCTATGGTGGTCACAGGCATGTCACCTCAACAAGGGTCAGCCTTTCACCTTACCCCCAGCCAGGCAAACTGTGACAACAGATGCATCGGACTATGCCTGGGGGGCACACATGGCAGGACAGTGCGTTCAAGGCATATGGACTGCAGATCAAAGGAATCTGCACATCAATCAAAAAGAAATGCTAGCTGTACAGAATGCCCTGACAGCCTTCAAGGACCTCTTACATCCAGGACAGCTTATAATAAGGACAGACAACACCACAGTAATGTGGTACATAAACAAAGAAGGGGGTACACACTCCTACCCTCTATGGAGGCAAGCAATTCAATTACAAGCTCAATTACTGCCAGGAAAAAAGAACACATTGGCAGACGACCTAAGCAGAAACATCATGGATCCCCACGAGTGGAAACTGGATCCACAAGTATTTGCAATGATAACTCAAAAATGCATACATAGACCTGTTTGCCAACCCCCAAAACTATCAGCTATCAAAATTTTGCACAAGGACATTTCACCATCAAGCTTGGAAAGGGGACGCACTCTCATTCAGTTGGAAAATGCTGACAGTATATGCCTTTCCTCCATTGCCCCTTCTCACAAAGGTGCTGCTGAAAGTCAGGATGGAGAGACCCTGAATGATACTCATTGCCCCAGACTGGCCACGCCAGCACTGGTACCCACTATTAAGGAACATGGCCCAGGGTCCACCATGGATTTTACCACAAATTCCTCATCTGCTCACACAGCAAGGCAGTCAGATTCTACACAGCCAGCTCAAAACCTTAAATTTGGCTGCATGGCAAATCACCTAAGCAACCAGCCAGCCAGCTCCTCTTTCACAAGCTGTTATGGATGTTATTCTGGAGGCCAGGAGGCCCAGCACCAGGAAAGCCTACTCAGACAAATGGAAAAGATTTTGCGCCTGGAACCAAGCTAAAGGCCAAAATACCCTTGAGCCGGACATACCTCAGATTGTACAATATTTAGCTGAGATGTTACACAAAGGACTTTTGTTTTTCATCTATTAAAATCCACTCCTCAGCTATTTCAGCTCACTACAACACGGATCCTCCCTTATTTTCACATCCACTTCTAAGGCAGTATCTCAGAGGGGCCAAAAACATTAGGCCTCCCAGGAGAGCGCCATCACCAGCTTGGGACCTCAATTTTGTTCTGGAAAAACTTACGCTACCACCTTTTGAGCCAGCTTTCTCAGCTGACTTAAAGTTTATATCATGGAAGACTGCCCTGCTGCTAGCAATTACTTCAGCCAGAAGAGTCTCAGAACTACAGGCACTAATGGCAGTAGAGCCTTTCCTCATTTTTCATCAAGACAGAGATGTTCTTCGTCTTCCCTTGCTGCAGTCCTGACAATTGGGTATAGTCCGCGTCCCAGTCGGCCCGAATACCAGAGTATAAGGCTGACGTCGGTCATGGCGCCTTAGACTGACGTCAGTACGTCAGGGTACTAATGCGCATGACCGGCGTCATTTCCTCAGTCTTTTTTGCCGCATGGTCCGATGCAGAAGCAATTTTGCGAGTGCAGGTTGGCGTTCTGAGATTTTCCGAAACGGAGTTTCAGACCGAATACAGAGTTGGCTAAGTAACCGCGTTGGGAACATTTTGGTTTTCTTGCCTCAGTATTTAACGGATGTCAGAAAAAGTGAATAACTGTATTTCTTGTGGGAAGCAGATACCGCATAGGGATTATCACACATTGTGTATACCTTGTTTAGGCCCTGCGCACGCCGCTGCTCGTTGCCGCTCTTGTGCTAGATTTAACAAGCGCACTATTAAGAGGAGGCTTGATTGTGCTAGGTTAGTGTTTGGAAAGCGTTGCAATTATACTATGCCGTCGGGTGCTCCGACGCCTGCTTCATCTAAGAAGCGCAAGGACAAAACAGTGAAGTCTAGGGGTGAGGAACCGGCAGTCCCGGACGTCGGTCCTTTAGAAGGCTCAGGGGAGCCAGAGGTTTTGCCAGGAGTCTCTATGGAGTCTCAGGCAGATACTTTACTGTTACAGGATGTGCCCTCTCAGGAGGTAGGCCAGGCTGAGGGGGCTTCTCAGGTAACTGTTCTTCCCTCTCTTCCCAAGGTAGTTAGGGCCTCTCCTTCTGTTGCCAAAGCTTCTTTTAGAGGAAGGCCAAGTTCAGCTTCTGTAGGGGCTTCTCCTAGCATTTGGGCTCTGTGCCTAAGAAACATATGCTTAAAATGGCAGAAGATTTGATTACTCTGATTAGAGGTTCTATGCCCCCACCTGATAAGAGGCCTAGGGTGGAACAGGAGTTTGATAGTTTTGAACAGTGTTCACAGGCTTCAGAGTCTTCTGTGGAAGACTTGCAAGAGTTTCCTACTTATTCTGATTCTGATGTGGATGATTCCACTCCTTCAGCTTCTCCTCCTGAGGATTTTTCATTTTCAGAGACTCTTCACTCCATGAGGGAGCACTTTAAATGGGAAGGCCAAGATTACTCTGACTCCAGAAAAGGCTTAGGGAATTCTTGTTTTTGCCCCAGCATAGGCCCTTAGCTATTCCTCCTGTGTTGAATGTGGTGGGGGATGTTTTTGCAGAGGCTTCTCTGAACCCTGATTCCTTGCCTCCTGCTCCTGTTAAGCCTGATAGGTATTATAGGGTGCCCGAAGCTCATAAGTATTTGTTTAAGAGTCCCAGGGCGGACCCAGAAACTGTTTCTCAGGGGCCTAAAGGTGTTAAAGCTTCTGTGGTTAAAAATCCTGTACCCTCTGATAAAGAGGCAAGGGCTTTGGATAGGTGGGGTAAGAAAGTATATACTTCTTCCACTCTAGCCATGAGGCGTTGAATTGTCAATTTCATATGCTGAAATATCAGAATTATCTCCTTTCACAATTGAAATCTAAGGTGGATGCTTTGGCGGAAGGTATTGAGTGTAAAGAATTGCTGGATTTGGTTCATGTGTCTGAACAAGTGGGTAAGCATTCTTTGCAGTGTGGTTTTGATGCTGTTCAGGCCTCCTCGAGGGTGGCTGCTACTAGTTCTGTTCTTCGCAGACATGCATGGTTGAAGGATCAGAATTTAGCTGAGCATGTTAAGACCAGGATTTTGGATGCTCCTTTACAGTCTGATGTGTTGTTTGGACCGCCTGTGGAAGCAGTTTTAAAGAAAATGGAGGACAAAGCTAAGTCTATGCAGACTGTTAAAGATTTTTGCAGGTGCAGCCTCCGAGTTTAGTAGAAATTGGCCTGCTAAGGGGTGGACATATCCTGCTTATGGTTCCCAGTCTAGGGGTAGGTCTAGGCGTGGTAGGGGCAGGGCTCAAGGTTCGTTTAGGCCTAGATCAGACAGTTCACCTGCTCAGACTTCTGGTGAGGGCAGGGGTCAGTCCTTTCGTAAGCAGAACCAATGACCTGCCTTTTCAGCTGCCAGTGGACTCTCGTCTGGCAGCTCCTTTGGGAGGAAGATTGTCTCTTTTCAAAGAAAATTGGGATTTAATCACTCAAGACAGATGGGTGCTGGATATCATTCATCACGGGTACAGATTTTATTTCCACACAATGCCCCTTTCAAAGGCATGCCAGATGTTCCTCCTCCACAAAGAAAAGAGGCTCACAAGCAAGTTTCTCAGTTACTCCAGATAGGGGCTATTCAGCCAGTCCCTGTGTCAGAAAGGGGCTTGGATTTTATTCTCGCCTGTTCCTAGTACCAAAGAAGGGGAACACGTGGAGACCAATTTTGGATTTATCTATCCTCAACACTTATCTGGACATTCCCAAGTTCAAGATGTTGGCGTTACAGCAACTGTTACCTCTGCTGGGCAAGGATCACTGGATGGTAACTTTGGATCTCAAGGAAGCTTACCTTCATGTGCCCATAAGGCTAAGTTGCAGAAAGTATTTGCGGTTTCGAACTGGAGATTTTCATTATCAGTTCTCTGCATTGCCCTTTGGCTTATCTACTGCGCCCAGAGTATTCACAAAGGTTCTGGCTCAGTGATAGCTTACTTCAGGCTTCAAGGCATTCAAATTTATCCTGACTTGGGTGACTGCCTGCTGCTGGCTCAAGAAAAGGAACACCTTCTACAGCATTTGGACTATGTCATAGCAGTGCTCATATGCCTAGGGTATTCTGTGAGCGAAATAAAGTCCAGTCTAGTACCCTCTCAAGACATGTGCTTTCTGGGTGTGAGACTGAATACAGCAGCCCAGATGGCCTTTTAACCCCGGACAAACAAAAGAGTCTGTCACTTTACTTCCATCAACTATCTCATCAGTCCGTGCTGACTGCAAGGACAGTCCTTCAAGCATTAGGGTTCATGGCATCTTGTATTCTGGTGCTTCCCAATGCCAAACTGCATATGAGGAAGCTGCAATGGTATCTCAAAATGTATGGACACAGCACTGCCAAGATTTGGACACTGTCATTCAAATAATACCTTGCCTTCAAAAGGAATTCTTGTGGTGGGCTCAGGAATGTCACCTAAACAAGGGACTCTCTGTGACCCGGCCAGAGGCGAGTCAGATTTTAACGACAGATGCCTCGGACACTGCTTGGGAGCTCATCTAAATGGAAAGTGGATACAAGACAAGTGGCCTGCCAGACTACAGCATCTACATATCAACATGAAGGAGATGTTGGCAGTCCAGTTTGCATTGATGGCGTTCAAGGAGTTACTTCTTCCAGGGCAGGTGTTGATTCTAACAGACAACACAACTGTCATGTGGTACATCAACAAGCAAGGGGAACACATTCTTATCCTCTATGCAGGCAAGCAATGATTTTATGGGAGACTGCGTTAAGCCTGCAACTGACTCTTCAGGCAAGGTTTCTGCCAGGAGCACAGAACTCCCTAGCAGATGTATTAAGCAGACAAATCATGGATCCCCACAGTGGAAACTGGATCTTCATGTATTTCAGACATTGACAGTGTCATGGGGAACTCCAGACATAGATCTGTTCGCTTCTCCACTAAACCACCAGCTGCCAAAGTATTGCACAAAGGGGTTTCATCACACAGCTTGGAAAGTGGATGCTCTGTCTTTCAGTTGGAAAAACCTTCATGTCTATGCCTTTCCACCTCTGCCTCTTCTTCCAAAGGTATTACTAAAGGTCAGACAGGACAGGCCAAGGATGATTTTGATAGCTCCAGATTGGCCTCGGCAACACTGGTACCCACTTCTAAGGAGTCTTGTAAAGAAGCCTCCATGGCCTTTACCTCTGATTCCTCATCTGTTATCTCAGAAGGACGGTCATCTGCTCAATGTCAAGCTTCAATCTCTTCATCTCAGCTATAGTTGCTAGTGAGGCATGCTGGTTCACCTTCACAAAATTGCAGAAAGATACCTCGTTTCATTGCAGTTCAACCCATTACCAATTCTCTACACTGCCTTTGGCTTATCTGCACCCAGGGTGTACAAATGCCTGGCACCAGTAATTGCATACTGCAGACAAAAGGAATTCAGATATACCCATACCTGGACAACTACCTCATCCAAGCAGAAAGCAGGACATTCTCTTACAACATCTGGCTTTGTAAAACACCTTCTAAGTTGCCCTGGTGCAGTAGGCGAAAAGAAATCAAAACTAGTGCCCTCACAAAATATGACATTCCTGGGTGCCAACTTGAATACAAGCGGCCCAGATAGCTTATCTGGCGCCAGACAAACAACTACCAACTAACTCAATACTTCAAAACAATGGCAACAAAGACCCAACTCCTGCAAGAAGAAAAAAGATTCTGCAGGCCCTTGGGTTTCATGGCATCTTGCATACTACTAATACCATTTGCAAAGGAAACTGCATATGAAATTACAATGGTACCTAAAAAGGCGTATGGACTCAACACAGCCACAGCTTGGAAACAATGATACCTCTCATTCCCTGCCTTCAACAGGGAGTTTCTATGGTGGTCACAGGCATGTCACCTCAACAAGGGTCAGCCTTTCACCTTACCCCAGCCAGGCAAACTGTGACAACAGATGCATCGGACTATGCCTGGGGGGCACACATGGCAGGGCAGTGCGTTCAAGCGCATATGGACTGCAGATCAAAGGAATCTGCACATCAATCAAAAAGAAATGCTAGCTGTACAGAATGCCCTGAAACACGTAGCCTTCGGGACCTCTGCCACATCCAGGACAGCTTATAATAAGGACAGACAACACCACAGTAATGTGGTACATAAACAAAGAAGGGGGTACACACTCCTACCCTCTATGGAGGCAAGCAATTCAATTACAAGCTCAATTACTGCCAGGAAAAAAAAAAAGAACACATTGGCAGGCGACCTAAGCAGAAACATCATGGATCCCCACGGTGGAAACTGGATCCCACAAGTATTCTAATGATAACTCAAAATGCATACATAGACCTGTTTGCCAACCCCCAAAACTATCAGCTATCAAAATTTTGCACAAGGACATTTCACCATCAAGCTTGGAAAGGGACAGCACTCTCATTCAGTTGGAAAATGCTGACAGTATGTGCCTTTCCTCCATTGCCCTTCTCACAAAGTGCTGCTGCTGAAAGTCAGGATGGAGACCCTGAATGATACTCATTGCCCAGACTGGCCACGCCAACACTGGTACCACTATTAAGGAACATGGCCCAGGGTCACCATGGATTTACCACAATTCCTCATCTGCTCACACAGCAAGGCAGTCAGATTCTACACAGCCAGCTCAAAACCTTAAATTTGGCTGCGCTGGCAAATCACCTAAGCAACCAACCAGCCAGCTCCTCTTTCACAAGCTATTATGGATGTTATTCTGGAGAGCCAGGAGGCCCAGCACCAGGAAAAGCCTACTCAGACAAATGGAAAAGATTTTGCGCCTGGGAACCAAGCTAAGGCCAAAATACCCTTGAGCTTGGACATACCTCAGATTGTACAATATTTAGCTGAGATGTTACACAAAGGACTTTTGTTTTCATCTATTAAAATCCACTCCTCAGCTATTTCAGCTCACTACAACCACGGATCCTCCCTTATTTTCACATCCACTTCTAAGGCAGTATCTCAGAGGGGCCAAAACATTAGGCCTCCCAGGAAGCGCCATCACCAACTGGGACCTCAATTTTGTTCTGGAAAAACTTACATGCTACTACCTTTTGAGCCAGCTTTCTCAGCTGACTTAAAGTTTATATCATGGAAGACTGCCCTGCTGCTAGCAATTACTTCAGCCAGAAGAGTCTCAGAACTACAGGCACTAATGGCAGTAGAGCCTTTCCTCATTTTTCATCAAGACAGAGTTTCTCTACGAACTAACCCCTCCTTTATGCCAAAGGTGGTATCCAGTGTGGCTCTAAATCAAACCATCCATTTACCCACCTTCTTTCCAAATCCACAGAACAAAGGAGAAAGGCTCCTGCATTCCTTGGACCTTCACAGGCAACTATGTTACTACTTGGATAAAACTAAGGTTTTCAGAAAATATGACCAACTTTTTGTATCCTATGCTACAGCATCACAAGGAAAGGCTATCTCAAAACAGACCATTTCCAAATGGATAGGACATTGCATACGTTTTTGCTACACCCATCATGGAAAACCAGTTCCTGCTAGCATAAGGCCCCACTCTACCAGGGCAGCAGCTACCTCTACAGCCTTCCTCAGGGGGGTGCCAACCAAGGATATTCTGGAAGCTGCAACGTGGAGTTCAGTACACACCTTCACCAAACACTATCACTTACCACTTTACTCTAAGACTAGAGCTGGCTTCGCCACTGCAGTTTTGCAGGGCCTTCTAGCCTCCTCTAACCCTGTTTGACTCCACCTCCCATCCTTAGCTTTGGGATTCTACCCAAGTGTGATGACTGCAGCAGGGTAACACGATGAACATAGTACAGTTTTGTACCTACCATAAATGTAGATGTTCGAGTGTATACCCTGCTGCAGTCCAAATACCCTCCTTCATCCTCTGACCTAACTAAAACCTTTCAATACCTTAAAATCTGATACAACCTTTGTGGTGTATTTGCTTATAGCTGGAGGGATGTTTTGTTTGTGTTAAACTTTTATTATTGGTACTATCAACTGACCACCTTTTGGGGGGCACCTGACATCTAGGGCAAGAAAAACTGAAGAAAATGGCATCAGATGCCTCTTATATACTCCTGGCGCACTGACGTCAGGAAAGAAGCGACAGCAACCGACGCCGGACCAAGACTTTGGAATTCAGGGCGACTGCGGGACCGCCTGACGACAGGATAACCCAAGTGTGATGACTGCAGCAGGGTATACACTCGAACATCTACATTTATGGTAGGTACAAAACTGTACTTTTTTTGAGTGTTTTCGGGGTTTACACAAGAATACTGGTAAGGGAAAAAATGCAGCTGAGATAGCTTGCAAAGTGTTAAAACAGCACAGTGGCGGTGTGCGACGCACAAAAACGAGCACAAACCCACGCAAATGGGGGTTTAAATACCACAAAAATGAAAGTAAAATAGAAACACTGGAATTGACCAATCAACTCTTGACCCTGAGCTCTTAGCTCAACACCATATGCCAGACCAGTTCCAACCAGTTCTCTTACTCCCACTAAGTGCAGGTAGGCCTCGGCCAACACAAGATTGCATAGCAAGAAACACAGGAATCACACAAACAGATCTGGATACAGCCAAACCTGTAACCAGACTATACTAAAGATATTTAAACTCTGTTTAGGTTGATTTAACACAGGAGAACAGATACAGACTTAAATATAACAGCAGCAAACAAGAACAAACTGTTTTAAACAAAATTGACCTTGATCACCATGCTGTGGTTTTCTAGCTGAAAGGATAAAGCTGTAAAGGAAACCCAGCAACTATCTCTCCAGTCGCTGTTTTTGGTCCAGTGGCAGTAATGCCATTTCAATATACTGGAGGTCTTGGGTTTAAGTTGCTAATGATAACTAATGGTATCCTTTTCATTTTTTGGGTTATTTCTGACATTCAAGGCTCACAGTGTACAGCAAGCTTTCGTAACTGCAGTGTAAGCAGTTTTGAGTTTGAAGAAACGAGCAGTCACTTATCTGTTTTAACTACAAGTTATATAATAGCATCTTAATTCTGACTTACAGCAAAATGTCTGATCATCTTCAACAGTGGGGACGGATTTTTCCTTTTCTGTGCTGCAGCTGGAGGTTCATTGATAAGATAACCAGCAGAAAGCATCCTTTTATCTGCTTTTTTCATTGTGTTGAACAGCATCATTGTATGCTGACAGGAGTCTGGCAGTTGCTGCATAATAGTAGAAATGAGAAGCCATAAAAAAGTTTGTTGTACCACCCTCTCATCACCACAGTGTGTGCCAGTAACCCACACAGCATCAAGATGATAGTTTACAATCTTTTTTAATGCATTGCCACTCAATGTTGCAGTTTAAATGTGTATCAGCTTGTCATCCCAAATATCAATAGTTGCCAGAGTGCAATACTTGAGTTCTTAATTCAACTTCTTGTTTTATGACAAGCAGCTTTCATAGTGGCTGAATTGTGTAGGATGTGTGTCATAACCCTGGTTTTAGAAATTTCTGTAAAGATATCTGTTTCACTTCCATGAGAAAAAAGGATAATGCCCATGTTAAGCCGGCAATGACAGTCCAAGTAAACATTTGCCCTTTTTGATTTCAGAACTATAATTTCTGTCTTGTTTCTCCCAGGGCTCAATTTTCCACACATTTAGCAATGTTGTTCAGCCAATCAGTGTGGTCTCTAAAGCTCCTGTGATGAAAATTATGTTGCCACTGAGTCTGCTTGAAAACAATAGTATGGTAATTAAACTGTTAGTTCAGTATGGTAATTACCGTAATTTTTAGAGGGATGGATACCCTTACTCCTCATCATCTCCAGCTTCACTTTGTTTTGCGGCTGGAAATTTTCTGGTTCACTCCCACCTGTATTCCAAGACTAACACTTCTTTAGTGTGAAATATTGGAGTTTCTGAAAACTGTCAAAATTTAGTGTGTCCACTGCTTTGTATTGCAATAAAAATATTTTGCAAAATAAAAAGACCACCCAGCAAGAAATGTATTTTGAGTGCTTAGTGTTAGAACTTTTGTATTGATAATTTTGTCAGCATTTTGCTCGGGAGTAGCTGAAGTAATATATTTTTGATCAGCCCATTTTCCTGTTTTTACAAAGAAACAGATGAAGAATAAAAGTAAAATGTGAAATATTTGCAAATTCTCTTCTTTGCTGTCATTTGCAAGTTGGAAAGCACTACTGTGTTGTGTTACATTTCAGTAGAAAGTTCTGTACGTCAAAAAGCTTTAGCTTTGCCTGCTTAATTTTGGGTGCTAGTAGTTATGTTGGAAGTAAATATATCAATGTGTAGCAGTGTGGTAGAAACAGTTTTGGGGTCATTCAGTACTTTTTGTTCCATCTGGCATTCTGCTATGGGGCAGTCACTACTTTTCGGATTAACTGTGTTAGTTTCATTTTTGTTTTTGAAAGTCGGCCAAGTACTAGTTTCTAAATTGGCACATTTAAATGGAAACCCACATGTGTATCCTCCATTGGCTGGATTTAGAAACCATTATTAATTTTCTCCATGTTGTGACCTTGATTGAAACCCAGAAATGGGCTGTTTTTCCTAGAACAAGTGACCAATTGATGTGGTAAAAATAAATTGGACTTTGGAAATCAGTGTTAATGCTGTACTTTGGCAGGTAGTGATACAGAAAGAGGGAGCAAGTCACAACCCTTATGAATGAGCTGTTTTAGCAAGGGACACTAAAGCAAGGGCAAGGCACTAAGTTGCATGGCATCTTAGTACAGCCACCTGTCTTTGTGCTGCTGCTGTCCAAAGCATCCTAATTGTAATGATGACGTCTGGCTGGGGTTAGTTAGGTGCACAGCTAGGTGCTCAGCTGAGCCAGTTTCAGTACTTTCAAGTGAAAGACCTATATGTAGCTGGCAACACACTTAAGTAATTGTAACTGACTCTGTGGACACTAAATGCGTGTACTGTGCATATTGCATAGAACAGGAGTAGCACACCGATTAATGTTGGTGTGCAGCAGAACTCTGCATCTCTTGTTATAATCTTATAAATTTTGCCTTTATGGTGCATTATTTACTCAGTATAGTATAAGCAGCTTTTGTTGACTTGCAGGCTAGTTTGAATGATGGAGCTGTTGCTAAATCAATACCAGACATTTTTCTTACACTTAGCCATATCATCCGTTTATGCCTGAGGTCAAGGTTTCATTGATATGGTCCTTACAGTGGTTGTAGCATCCGAATGAGAGCTGTTAATGCCTTTTAAGGGAGTCGCACAATGCAAAAGAGTTTGCTTCATGTCTAGTAAGTGCTGAACTCTGCCGTTATTACAGTATCAGTTGTCCCACTCCTCTGTAACTAGGAATCAAAAGCTGTCATTGATCATATGATACTTATCCCCTCCCCTCATGGGGTCACATGTAGCAATCCTGCCATAACACTTTTGGGCTGTATTGTCTTTCTGATGGGGAAATACAGGTGATTTTATTTATTTTATTTATTTAACATTTGATAACTGGGAAAGTCTGACTTGGAACAAAGCCAATTTTCAGCGGAGACCCGGGGAAAAACGGTCCAGATGCATGTCTTTGAACGTGGAAGGAAACTGGAGCACCCGGAGGAAACCCACACGAACGTAGGGAGGATATGCAGACTCCGCACAGAAGGCACCCCAGCCGAGAAATGAACCAGAGAACCTCTTGCTGTGAGACGACAACGCTACCGCTGCACCACTGCGCTGTCCGAGAAGTGCTTCACTGCTTTATTCCTAACAGATAACCTGCAATCCACAGGTTACTCTGAGAGTGATAGGATAATGCTAGTACCGTTGAAGCAAACTGTCCGGTGGTGGTTCTGTTTAATGTAGGATTTAGGTAGATCATTTTCAAAGCCTCCATCAGCATGCTGTGTTTGGTGGGCAGAGGGAAGCTGTATGAAAATTACAACAATTACTGTTGTACATTTAACAGCAGAACAGAATGCTTTAGTTCATTCATCGATTGCTGATATCAAGATGTATGTATTTAGTAGTAATCACTTTCTTTATTCCAAGTTTAATGAAAGATAAAAAGTATTTTAAATGTCAAGTTGAGAAACACAGCAGCCTAATGTGTGTGAGCAAATAAGTACATTTTCTGGAGCATTCTTGGAATGTTTACTCTTGATTTCCAAAGAAGGATGCATTACGTATAACCTTTCATAACTGGTATGTTTCCATGAGTACTTTTTTTTGTTTGAAATCTGCCCACATAAAGACTGTTCAAAATAAACATGGTGAGTTAGTATAGCGTCAGATAAACACAGTTAAAAATGACTGCAAGGATACAGATGATGGATGCTCATACAGAGTTGAACTGTCAGCAGAAGCTAATGTTGGGCCTTTTAATAGTGATTAGATGTCCTTCTATTCTAATGTTGCAGTATTCTTTACATGGGGAATCCTCTTCCATGGGCGACCCTTCATCTGGCCAGTATGCAAGAGCTTTTAAGTAGTGCTAGTACATGAGACATTGCATGGATGGCTAAGGAGAACGTCCGCTTAAAATCGATGTCCATATGTACAATCCTTAGAACGTCTTTGCCGCAGTCCGAACTCCATCTTTGGTCATCAGATCTGTTTGCCTGAGTTATTGCTGCTGGTCTACTTTCCAGATAAGTACCTTATTGAGGTTTTTTTCTTGTTTTGTTTGCTACTGCTTTTTGTTGTGAGGGTTTCATGTCATCTAGGAAAGGTAAATACCAATGTGGAAGACAGATTCCACACAAGGATAGCCACGACCTGTCCCTCTTTTGTTTAGGGCCTATGCACGACCATACCTCTTGTCCTATTTGCCATACCTTTCTTCCTAAGACCCTATATATCTGTCTTTCATTCCTTAAGATTTGTTTAGAAAATCAGCGACTGAAGCAGTTAGATAGAGACGTCATGGAAGGTACATTCGGGACTTCTGCTGAGCTTGTATTGAAGAGGAAGGCCAAGGAGCTGTGGCCTGAGTCTTCAGCTGGGCCTTCTACCTCTGATGTCTCTCTCAAAGTCTTTGAAGACCCGGGGGTTGGCTTGGGTTCTTCGACAGGTACCTCATTGGACTCCGTAAAGGAATCCACCTTAGGCAAGTCCTTGGAGGTCTTGCAGACGTCTCCGTCAGATGGTCAGGAGGAACCAAGGCTCGTTATTTTGGAAGGTCCTGGGGTATCCCTCAGATATTAGTTAGTGAGGATATTCCGACTAATTTTATTGAGTGCAGGCCTATGTTGTGTCCCTCCACTTTCCATCAGGCTGATGTCAGATTAAAAAGGAAGCAGAAAACTAAGCACATTTCTGCACCTAAGACTGCACAATCAGACTAGGAAACTTTCTCAAGGCTTGCTTAATGCACTCTTGGCTCTTAAGCCTCCTTCAGCTGATCCTGTTTTCCTTTAGCTTCCCCACTCAAGAGAGTTAGGGTGCTAGAATCTACTGAGATGAGGGTTCTTCTGAGGATGAATCTTTGGACTATTCCACTTAAATTCCATCCCACCTTGAATATGCTTCCCCTGAGGAAAAGTCACATGGCATAGATTCACCAGTGGAAGAGATAACGTGTGGAAACCATAGCTAAAATGAGGGAATGCTTTAACTGGGACTGCTCTCAGGTTTCCGATGTGCAGAAAAGGTAGTATGATCATTTACAAATGGATTATCCTTCCCCTTCTGCTGTACCTCCAGTCTTACCAGCCTTTTTGGATGCTTTTTCTTCATTATATAAGGTCCCAGACTCTCAGGCCCCTGCCCCTAAAAGATCTGATCAGTTTTATAAAGTGCCAGAAGACTGTAAATTTTTGTACAGATGTCCTTCAGCAGATCCTGCAGTGGTTTATGTTGCTTCTGACAAAACATGCAGACTTTTGCCATCCATCAAGCTTCTCCATTCTGATAAGGAGAGCAAGACTGTGGAAAGAACAGGGGAAAAAAGATTATACTTCTGCCATCTTAGAGTTCTGTGCTATAAATGATCAAACCTGTATGGCCAAATAGGTTTTGGCTGTACTTTCTCAAGCCTGTCAAGCAGTTTCTTACCTCACAGGCTCTGATGTTAAAACTCAGCTGATGTCTCTTTTAGGAGCTTCTTCTCAGGTAGCTTGTCACTCCATTAAATGCAGCTGCGATGCAGCAGAAGCATCTACCAGGGCAGCTGCGTCTGGCTCTGTTCTTGGGAGGTATTCATGGTTGAGGCTTCAACCACTTCCAGGTGATGTCAAAGTAAAGTTAATGGATGCTTCTTTAGACAACAGTGCTTTGTTTGGGCTGCAGCTGCAGATTTGTTTAAACATTTAAAGGAGAAAGGCAAGGAACTACAGGAGGACTTAAAACATATCTTTGTTTCACCTGTTCTCAAATTCCAGAGGAATTATCCCTCAAAGACTTCCTTTGTTAGGAAACAAACTCACCTGCCCACTTAAAAAAGCAAAAAAGAAGGTAGGAAAGTTCCTCAGTCTTAACCCTGTCAGCCAGGTCCTGCACAGAAGCAGATCTTTCCAGAAAAGCCAGGTAGTCTAGGACTACCACACTCATCTCAGTCTTGTTCTTCTTTCTCCAAGTCTTAACCTTTTTCTTTCAGTTTGGGAACTGTTACTCAAGACTCATGGGTTCTTTCCATTATCAAACAAGGGTACTTCATGGTCTGGAAAACTCTTCCTCCTTTTATGGGCATTCCACAACCACCTCAAGACCAACTATATATATTTCCTCAGGTGCCTCAGGAGTTGCTACATCAGGGGACAAAT